>NW_026712983.1:0-41606 GCF_030625045.1 Achroia grisella | reverse complement strand
TTTCTATAAAATTTCTAATGTATGTTGATTAGGAATTTTATAGGAAAATCCCAATAGTATAGTTTGTAATTGTAGTGTATTTATGCACTTGTGATTGAGATTGTAGGTTGATTTAGACAACATTAATTCAGTCGGAATAAATGATTTGATGAACAGACCTTGTTTTTCGATTGTACCCAAAAAAAGTAAATATTATTTTCTAGGAAACCTATGATACGAAATTTTTTTTCTATGATAATTATATTTTTTTTATTTACTACATAACTTGCAGCTCTGTGTGCGCATAATCTGTCCTGGGAATTTTAGGACAGAAAAAAGGGAGCAAGGAAGACCACGGCACAGCTATATGGAGCTAATTAAAGAATTGAGTAGTGTCGTATCAACATTTAAAGAACGATCATGGAAAGTGGTAAGAGCTCCACCGATAAGAGCGTCGCTATTAAATTATGAATGAACTAGCTTTTGCCCGCGGCTTCAGTCGTGTTAATTTATTCCCTTAGGGGTGGTATTTATCAAAATTCCTTCTTAGGGGATGCCTACGTCATAGTAGCGTTATGCATGCAAAACCTCAGCCCGATCGGTTTAAAATTTTTATCCCCTTGGGGGTAGAATTAATCAAAATCCTTTCATAGCGGACGCCTACGTCATAACATCTACCTGCATGCAAAATTTCAGCCCGATCCGTCCAGTGGTTTGGGCTGTGCGTTGATAGATCAGTATGTCAGTCACCTTTGTGTTATATATGTTTAGATTAATACGAATATTAATAACTGCATGAGTAAATGTGATATTAACGATAGACATATTGGATTTTAATGATGTTTGATGTGATGATAAATTGCATCCCGAGGCCGGACGTGAACTATATTTTATCTCAAACAAAGCACTGGAGTCGCAGTCGCAAAAAATTAAAATTATAATGTAAAAACTTGACGTTCATAAGCGGCTAAAATGTCCTACATGAATAAATGATTTTTGAATTTGAATTAGCAGGATATACCTGATGGAGATATTCAGTGGTTATATATAGGTTAATATAATTTATTCTCGTTTTATTTGGCAACAGGAATAATCATTATTCATTTTAAAAGTCATTGATTAGACTTTTTCTTCTAAAATCAATGTGTTGTATAAACGGACTAATATAAATTTACTTTGCGATAAACTTAGGTCTGTATATGTAATTTGTTAAACTGTTAAATAGATTCCATTAGTATGTTTATTCTACGTACTCGCCCCGGCTTCGCACGGGTGTACATATTATATATATATAAACCTTCCTCTTGAATCAATCTATCTAATAAAAGAAACCGCTTCAAAATCCGTTGCGTAGTTTTAAAGATTTAAGCATATTAATGGACAGATAGCGACAGCGACTTTGTTTTATACTATGTAATGATGATCTACTTATACTTAAAATTCACGCAGTCTGTAATAACTAGCCAAAATTGTCTTCTCTACGTCAGCATATTCCAGGTCCATAACAATCAGCGCAACCGTACAACGGTGTTCATTCACAACACCGTAATTATCATTATCCCACCACAGATACCCCACAGCCCAGTAACCTTTTATAGTAACACCCACAGATTAATAATAAACGCATCTGGAAGCGAGCTTAATTGCCACTTAGTACAAAATTCGCAGCTCGGTTTATTATCTGTTTCATACACTACAGATAACAAAATATTCAATTAAGTGAAATTATTTTTTCCGACGTTTATCTTAATCTTAATAATATTATAAACACGAAAGTTTGTATGCATTTTCACGCAAAAATTACTAAACGGATTTGGATGAAACTTTGCAGTAATATAGCTTATGCATCAGAATAATACATAGGCTATATGTTATATTGAAATTTAACGCGAGTGAAACCGAGGGAACATCTAGTAATATATAAACTTACGCACTAATGTGCACCTTGCTTGCACGGGTGTTGCTTCTAGAGACTGGTCAGCTCTAATCACTATGACTGATTTCCTCTTATTAATTGTTTAACCAGTTGTGTATTCAATATTTTTTCTTTTTGATTGTTTAATTAAATTAGTGCTAATCAGTTGTTTGTATTCACACACTTAAACTTAAATTGTAAAGTAAGAATAAAATTATTTAAAAGAGCAACACACAAGTTTCCGAATGATCGGTAGATTAAAAAAAATGTTATGACTATTCAAAAATGCTTCAATGTAAGTTTTTTTTTAATAAATGATTTTATATTCTTATATTCTGTATTCCTAACTATCCTTCATTTGACATAACTGCCACTAAATCCGGTCCGTCGCCCAATTATATTAATTGCCTTATAAAATCACCGGAATTAGCAAAAGCTAGTATCGCTAGAGGTTATGAAATTTTACCTGGTTATTAATTAAACGGATTTGCTTACTTACCGTCAACAAAGTTTGGATAAAGGGTTCAACTATTTTTAGTAGCTTAAATTGGGGTTGAGTGATTTAAATTTATTATAATACACTCAGCAATATCCTGTAAAATCTATACATATAAATAACATTGGAGTGTCTGTTTGTTATATTGAAATAAACGTTTTTTAATACATGCATATTTATATAAATACATTTTTAATTTGTCAGAGAGGTTAAAGAGTGCAAGGGGTATGGAACTATCATCTCTACCAACCAAATGTCAACCTCACCTGCACGAGGTGCACTCTGCTGACAAACGGACGAGGCTCTGACGACCGAGATTTTTGGCGGGATAACCAAAAAAATCACTACATACAGGCAGAAATCCCTGTATCATGGATTTAATATCAATATACATCCAAAAGGGTTTTCCTATCTTGAACGGGTAGGTTTTTGTACGTCAGATGGCAATCGGTACAGGACAAATAAATCCAAAAATGCCAAATCTATGAAAGAAATGAGAAGGTTACAAAATACATCTAGGATAACTGATAGGGCGTCGCCGCGAAACGACGCGCAGACACATCGCCCTACATCTGCGAATAATATGCTAGGGCTACCGTGCCATGGACGGGCTCGGCTAACGACGTTAGTTCCTAATTGTAACCAGAAGATTCGTTTCGCCACTTTAAATGTAGGAACACTAACTGGAAAGACAAAAGAGCTTGCCTCACTCTTTAGGCGTAGAAGGTTAGATTTTATCTGCCTACAAGAAACTCGATGGACAGGTGCAAAAGCCCGCAACATTGGTGAGGGCTACAAACTTATGTATGTGGGGTCTAGGCATGGAAGAAATGGAGTAGCAATTGCCGTCAAGCAAGAGCACCTAGATAATATATTGGAAGTAAATCGTATTAGCGACAGATTAATATCTCTTAAAGTGCTAGTGGAAGAAGAAATCCTGAACATAATGTCCGTATATGCTCCCCAAGTTGGTTGTAGCCAGATTGAAAAGGACAGTTTTTGGACTTCTCTAGATGGTACACTTCAACAAGTACCTACGAAAGAGACCATCATAGTAGGAGGCGACCTTAATGGACATATCGGAGAAAAGAACACATCATTTAATAGAATTCATGGAGGTCACGGATATGGTACTTTAAATGATGCTGGAAAGGTCATTCTTGCAACAGCGGCAGCATTCGATCTTGCTATTGTAAACTCTTTCTTCGCCAAGAAACCAGAACATATAATCACTTACAAAAGCGGCCACACATCATCACAGATTGACTACATCTTAATAAATCGAGCTCAGGTTGGCCGTCTTACAAACTGTAAAGTGATCCCAGGTGAGTGTGTCACTACCCAGCATCGCATTGTTGTGATGGATATGTTGTTCAAACAAAAAACAAGAGAACAACCAACTAAAACTCCAGAACTTACCAGATGGTGGGAATTAAAAGGTGACAAAATTCCTGAGTTCTGTAATCACTTGGTTAACTTGAAGGTTGATAATGATTCTGACGTAGACACAATATGGGAATACTTGAGCAGATCTATTACAACAGCTGCAAACAAAACTCTTGGTCGCACTAAAGGAGGAAAAAGAACGGACAGAGAAACATGGTGGTGGACAGAAATAGTACAGCAGGCCATACGAAAGAAGAAAGTTGCCTTTAAGAACTGGCAGTCCACTAAATCACATGCGGATCTGGACTCTTACAAAAAAATTAAAAAAGAAACCAAGAAGGTAATTGCTACAGAACGAGCCAATGCTCAGCAAAAACTTTACAGACAATTAGATAGTAAAGATGGTCAGAAATATATATATAAACTTGCAAAGCAACGGTGTTGGAGCGCGAAGGATCCCGCTAGATGTAAAACCATCAAAGGTCAGAGTGGCGAGTTGTTGCACAGGAATAAAGATGTGATAGAAGCTTGGCATCAATACTATGAACACCTATTGAATACCAATGCAGCCACTACACAACTTTCAGATATACCCAAGAATGTAGGACTCATACCTCCAATACATCAGAGTGAGGTTAAGGTAGCACTATTAAAAATGTCAAACAAGAAAGCCATAGGCCCTGATGGAATACCAGTGGAAGCTTGGAAATGTCTACGCGACCAAGGAATCGACCTGCTGACTGACCTTTTTAATCAGGTGATGCTCTCTTCTAAAATGCCAGAGGCATGGAGATTGAGTACAATAGTTCCGATTTATAAGGGAAGGGGTAGTAGGTTCGAATGTAATAACTACCGCGGAATCAAGCTACTAAGCCACACTATGAAGCTTTACGAAAGAGTGATTGACAGTCGTATAAGATCTGAGTGCACACTGTCTAAATATCATTTTGGCTTTGTACCTGGCTTATCGACCACCGATCCGATGTTTGCTCTCAGCACAGTGGCTGAGAAATATCGCGTTAAACACAGGTCACTGTATGTAGCGTTCCTGGATATGGAGAAGGCATTTGATCGCATCCCTAGAAATACGATCTGGTGGAGCCTTCGCAAGAAGAACGTGCCCGAGCTATACATTAATATTATTGCTGACATGTATAGAGACTCCAGATCTATGGTACGAACGGTAGTGGGTCAAACAAAACCGATAGCAGTAACAGAAGGTGTACATCAGGGCTCAGTACTAAGCCCCTTCTTGTTTTGCCTGGTTCTTGACTCACTCACAGAGGTTGCGCAGGAATCAGCATGCTGGACCTTCATATACGCAGATGATGTAGCGATTTGTACAGAAAGTCGCATTGAGTTGCAGGAGTCGCTTCTGTATTGGAAGCATCAGTTACAAATGGGTGGTCTAGTGTTGAATATTGCGAAAACCCAGTACATGGCTATGAATGTGCCAGATACCTCCGATAACAGTCCAATTTCCATTGAAGGGCAAATGATCACCATGTGTGATCAATATAAGTATCTGGGAAGTATAATGCACAACTCCGGGAATATAGAATGCAATATTCAACACCGAATAGCTGCAGCGTGGCTTAAATGGCGAGAAGTGACTGGTGTTACATGCGACAAGAGAATGCCTGTTAAACTCAAAGGGTTAATTTATAAAACAATTATAAGACCCGTTCTTATGTATGGCAGTGAAATATGGCCCGTAACCCAAAAGAACGTGCATACCATCCAAGTTGCTGAAATGAAGATGCTGAGGTGGATGTGCGGTATAACCAGGCTCGATAAAATCCGCAACGAGTACGTACTGTTATGCCCGAGCCCAGTACAAAGAAAATGCTGAGCCTGAATAATTCCCGATTTACATCGTTATATAAAAACAGTTTAGATAGTTAGTAAAATCAGTCCGCGTCGATATCTCTTTGCACTTGCACCTACATAGTTTGGGATAAGTTTGTTAATATAATAACTTGTGAAGCCACATTTTCGTAATAAACTATCTGAAATCAAGTGACTTTTGTGTTGTGTGTTAAAAAGGTTTTTTTAAAAAACCAAACGGGGTCAGCCGCCTAACATTGGTGTCAGAAGTGGGATGCTGTGAAAAGATCTCAGGCAGAGATTCACAGCATCAATCGGACTGATACCCCGTAACGAATTTGGCCGACTGTTAGTCTCCACCCTCGTGTGTGAGCCAGCGCCCCGCAACCACGTCACCCGGGTCGACAGTAAGCCTCAGATCATAAAATCTGAGCCTGCACCCCAACGCTTCAGAAGTTCAGCATTACACCCTGTCTACCAAAACCTGGGACCACATCGATCACCGGCTGCCAGGTCCATTGCAACATCGTGTTCGTGTACCCAGAGCCATACAACACCACGTGTGACGGACTCCACGTGTCACCAGATCAGAAGATATGATAATCATCATAACCCTCCTGTAAGTGCTTTGTGATACTACTATTTCTATATCAGTGAAGTGCCAGTTTAGTGATAATCACGTAATTCAAACCGAACATTACTATTATTAATACTAGATTCTATATAACTGAAACATTTATCTAATATAACCTTATAAAATGGCCACTAAATCGGAGGCCAGTGAGAAAGCAGAGAGGGTGACACTGAGCGTATTAACGAAATTCATAAAGGCCTACAGCGGCGATCGTGAGTCCCTCCCTGCTTTCCTCACAAATTGTGAGAGTGCAATTTCTTTAGCTGCCCCTGAGCAACAGAATATATTATGCAAGTATATAATATCACAATTAGAAAGCAAAGCCCAAACGGCTTGTAATCTTAAGACATTTAAAAACTGGTTAGAATTGAAAGATTTCTTAAGGGTCACGTTCGGCGAGAAAAAGCACTCCACACATTTACTAATCGAACTCCAGGGTTGTAAACAATTACCATCTGAGACTGTAACTCAGTACTCTCTCCGAATCGAAGCCTGTTTAACAAAAATTCAATCGGACATATACTATTCCTGTACTAACAACGACGAGTTACCTGGTAGAGTGGCTGCTATGGAAGAATTAACTTTAAATACATTTATGCTAGGTCTTAATCCTAACTTTAGTTACATTGTGCGGTGTAGGAATCCCAAAACTCTAGGTGAGGCGATTATGCAAGCTACGGAGGAAGAGAAATTATATAATTTAACAAGAGCATCCAGCAAAATGTCTAAATATTGCTCTCATTGTAAAAAACAAGGTCATGTAGTTTCAGAGTGCTATTTCAAAAATAGGGATACCAGGATATCCCCATCTTACAAAACTCATCACGTTAATAATTCAAATATCTATAATTTACCTAAACCTATTTCATGTGCATATTGTAAAAATATAGGCCACAGCATTAATGAATGTCGCAAGAGACAGTACAATATGCAGCGTCGCCAGAATGAAGGCCAAACGCAACGCGATACGGATTCCCAGGCAGGTGTCAGGCACTATCCCGGAACCGCGCGTGGAATGTGTCCGGTAACATAAATGTAGTTAATTGCGAAATCGATAACGAAAATATTTTAAGTGAAAATTTAAACTAAAATGGACTTCGGTTCCGTGCCGATCGAATTCCTATCATAGCAAGGGCACTACTAAATCTTATACTATATCTCAAAAACCACTGAATCTTACAAATACTAAATCTTTTACTACATCTCAAAAACCACTGAATCTTACAAATACTAAATCTTTTACTACATCTCAAAAACCACTGAATCTTATCAATACTAAATCTTTTACTAAAACCCAAAACTCACAGAATCTTATGAACGCTGAACCTTATACAAAATCCTATACCAAATCTCAAGAACCGCTGAATCTTACATACACTGAATCCCATACGAAATCTCATTACAAATCTGAAAAACCACTGAATCCTACGAATTCTAAACTTTGTAAAAATTCATATACTACGCGTCGCTCTGAATCTTATACTAATCCCCAAATATCATCGAATCGTACACGAACCTACGCCGAAATCTGTGCCAATTCACACTCATTAAAATTACCAAATCCTCTGACTAATACATCTTACACAAAACCTTCTACCATATCTGAATCTTATTTAAATAAAGAAAGTACCAAATCTTGCACTGACCTCACCAATAGACTGAGTAAAACTCAAAATCTAATAAATAAAAAACCTATTACTATTTCTGAGATTACAAGGCCACAAAACTTAACTAATATGGACTCGCTTAAACAAATTTGTAATACTAAATCTCACGAATATTCCGATGAACTTAAACCAATACCCATGTACGAAATAATTATTAATAAAATAACCTTGCCTCATACTTATTTACAATCAACTTACTCTGATAAACCTTTATGTTTCCTCATCGACACCGGTGCGAGTGTCAGTATTATCAAACAATCAAGCCTAAATAAGCAACCTGAACTTTCACGCGAAATTATAAAATTAAAAGGTATAAATTACACTGAATCCTATTGTAAAACTCTAGGCACATTTCAAATGGATTTTATTTTAACCGATTCTCTTAGTATTACCTACAAATTACACGTAATAAAAAATGATATAAACCTGGAATATGACGGTATTATCGGCAGTGATTTTCTAGGATATTTCAAGGTCAATATTGATTACTATTCTAACTCTATGTGTTTACGAGAACAAATACTACCTATTAATTTCAAACAACCGAGCTATATTATACCGGCGCGAAGCGAAGCCGTGATTGAATGCACTGTATCAAATGACTCATCACAGTTACCAAATCTACGTGAAGCTCTCGTACTAGACCATACTATTTCGGAAGGTGTCTATGTTTCTAATTGTATAGTAACACTTAAACTTAACAATCGCGTAAATGTCTCCATTTTAAATACCACTGAATCTGACATCCAAATAAAAAACTACTCTGTTTCCCTTACTCCATTAGACGAAACTCTATCTAAACCTCTAGAGTCATCTACAAATATCTACAACATACAGACACCTGACATCACCTACTCTGATAGGATAGATAAAGTACTAAGTCAAATTAGACACACTCATTTAAATTCCGAAGAAAAAGATATTTTACTCGATTGCTGCGCACAATACGCAGACATATTTTACCTCGATGGAGATAAGCTAACTGCAACTAATGCCTTAAAACATTCTATTAATACTGGGAATGCTCCCCCTATTCATGTTAAAGCTTACCGCTTCCCCGAATGCCACAAGGACGAGGTAGAAACTCAAATAAAAAAAATGTTAGAACAAAATATCATTAAACCATCGGTTTCCCCTTGGAATGCCCCTGTCTGGGTTGTCCCAAAAAAGATAGATGCCTCTGGAAAACGTAAATGGCGAATTGTAATCGATTACAGACGTCTAAATGACGTCACTGTCAATGAAATATATCCAATTCCTCTTATAACTGACATATTAGATCAACTTGGTCATTCTAAATATTTTACAACGCTAGATCTCGCGAGTGGATTTCATCAGATATTTTTAAATCCTGAAGATGCCGAAAAAACAGGTTTCACAGTAACCACTAACAAAACGTCCGGACATTTTGAATTTAACCGAATGCCCTTCGGGTTGAAAAACGCACCCAGTACCTTCCAACGGCTTATGAATACCGTCCTTTCTGGCCTTCAAGGTCTACACTGTTATATCTATTTAGACGACTGTATCTTATATAGTTTTGACCTCGAGTCACATATACAAAAATTAAAGTTAGTCTTCGACAGATTCCGTCAATTTAATTTGAAATTACAGCCCGATAAATGCGAGTTTTTACGCCGCGAAGTTTCATATTTGGGTCACATCATCACCGATAAAGGTGTCTCTCCGAATCCTGATAAAGTCAAGGCTGTTACTACTTATCCAACCCCTAAAAATCCTAAGGAGATTAAATCATTCCTTGGCCTAGTCGGTTATTACCGACGTTTTATAGAAAATTTCTCGAAAATTACTAAACCTCTTACTCTATTATTGAAAAAAGATGTCGAATTTCACTGGACTACAGAACAAGAACAAGCTTTCAATCTATTAAAAGAAAAACTCACTTCCGCACCCTTGCTCCAGTATCCTAATTTTAATGAGTCATTTATATTGACGACTGATGCATCCAACTATGCCGTAGGAGCGGTTCTATCCCAAGGGATCGTAGGTCAGGATAAACCCATTGCTTACGCTTCCCGTACTTTAAACAAAGCGGAAGGAAACTACTCCACCACGGAGAAAGAACTTCTTGCCATTATATTCGGTGTGAAGACATTCCGCCCCTATCTATATGGACATAAGTTCAAGGTCATTACAGACCATCGACCACTAGTGTGGTTATTTAACGTTAAAGACCCTGGCAGTAGACTAATTCGCTGGCGTCTCAAATTAGAAGAATACGATTACGAAATTATATATAAACAGGGCCGCCTAAATTCCAATGCCGATGCACTGTCTCGAATTCCTATGCACGCGCTGAATTCTGCAAATAAATTACACAAAGATACTTACGAAAAATATTTTAAACTACAATTTACAAATTCTATTTCCAATAATACTGAAATCGAAGAACACTCCGAAAGTCTACATTCTTCTAAACTTAATTTAATTGCATGTCCCACATCTTTAGATTTTGATAATTCGATGCCATACTGTCGACAAATATTGTCTCAAATAGAGAACAGCGCTGACGTGTTAGCAGCTGAACGCGAAGTTCACACGGTGCACTCGATTAAATATAATAATAAAACGTACTATTTCTTATATACAAAAGTTCATCATTATCAGGAAACTCCTTATCGCATTATTTATAATTTATTAATGAAACTTAGAGACGAAATTTTATCCGAAAATATCGGTGCCACTGAACTTGCTATATCAGATTTCACTGAACCTTTTTCTAAACTATCTTATACTAAAATCTATAATATAATTGCATTCGTGTTTCATAATACCAACTTAAAAATACATATATATAAAAACACGCTCATATACCCATCTCCGCCCGAAATCTCAAAAATCCTCCAAGAGAATCATGGTACTCCTATTGCTGGGCACCCCGGCATTAAAAGAATGCTAAATCGTATAAAAAACAAATATTACTGGAAATCAATGCGATCCGACATAGAACAATTTGTAAAATCTTGCCAAGTCTGTCAACTAAATAAGCCTTTGAGATGCAGTAATAAGGCTCCAATGGAAATAACATCCACTAGTACCAAACCCTTCGAGAGACTCGCCCTCGATATAGTAGGAACTCTTCCCGAATCCGGTATCCAAAAATTTAAATACATACTAACTCTACAAGACGACTTAACTAAATTCTCTAGTGCTTATCCTATGATTACCTCCACTACAGAAGAAATTGCTGGTAACCTTGTACATTTTATGTCCCTCTTCGGATTCACCAAAACTATCTTAACCGATCAAGGCACTCCCTTTACATCTGAACTATTCAAACAAGTTACCAATATTTGTAAAATAAAATCTATATTTTCCACTCCGTATCATCCCCAAACAAATGGTGCCCTTGAACGTAGCCATGCTACACTGAAAGAATACTTAAAGTCTTTCGTTAACGAAAACCAAAATGATTGGCACTGTTATTTATTCACAGCTATACTAGCTTATAATACCACTCCCCATACAACGACTCAATTTACACCATTCGAACTACTCTACGGACACAAACCTTCAATACCAAGTTCGTTATACGAAACAAACGATAATAATACATATCAGGAGTATATAAGAGCTCTCCAATATCGCATGAAACTATCTCGAAAAAAGGCTATAGAATATATAGAGGGAAGTAAACTATCTTCGAAAAATTATTATGACAGATCATCCCGAATTACTAATTATAAAATCGGAGATATGGTATACCTAAAACACCATCATCGCCTACGCAAGGCCCTATCACCAATATGGAAGGGCCCTTACAAAATAATTAAACTAAACGGCAGTCACAACGTGACGTTATCAGTTGGGCGTAGATACATAAAGTACCACGTAAATGAAATCAAACCGGCTCATCCTTAAAGTAACAAATTCTTCTTTATTATTTCAGGCTGTGGCCTCCAATTTGCCACACGGAAGCGGTAATAAACCCAATCATTCATAGTCCAGGAATATACTTCGATGCACAGAATCCAGTTTATTTTTATAATGACTATTGGAAAATAATAACCCATGTAGACATAGTATCCATTCAACCTCGTCTAAAATCATTAACTAAATATGTAGACGACACATTTAATGTGTGTATACGAGCACAGCTCTTTAAACCTAAAATCGTAGATTGTAACGATATACTGAACCCCGTTAAAGTTTTATTGAAATCAAATGCTATTAAATTTCAATCCTTATCGCATATTATATCTACTAATTCATCAATCAGAATAAACAAGCGGTCACTCGAGTTCGGCGGCGAAATTCTTAAATTCTTTTTCGGTACTCTGGACGCTGACGATGCTAGAAAGTATGATGCCGCGATCTCAACATGTCAACAAGACGAGACACAAATACTCAATCTCATGAAAGATAACATACACGTTGTCCAATCGTCAATAAATGCTTTCAATTCATCTATATATAAACTCAATGATAACGAAGAAAAGCTAAATCATCAAATAAATTTAATGAACAGCATGTTCTCAAATTACTCTAATTATAATAATGCACTCGAAAACGTATTTAGATTGAATAACTACATTAATATAATCGAAAGCTCTCTATTAACATTATCAAATATCCTTGATTCTATTCTTAATTCTATCCTATTTTCTAAAATTAATATTCTACATCCTTCTGTAATAAGTCCCATGAACTTATTAACAGAATTGGAAAAACACTCCGGTTCCATAAATAAAAAATTAGATTTCCCAATAACTCTTAACATAAATAATATTCACACAATAATCGACATATCTAAACTAACTTCTTATTATTATAACAACAAAATCATCTTCATTATACAAATTCCTCTTATCTCTCCGATTAAGTACAATGTTTATAAATGCATCCCATTACCAACTCCGCACGATGTGAAACGACCGTCAACATTTGCTTTAATTCACCCTACCAAATCATATTTAGCTGTAACGGATGATAGACTGAGTTACAGTTCTTTCGATGACATAAATATTTGTAATAACGTAAATAATCTATATTTCATATGTCCTTACCTATCTACATTTTCTACAATATATAATCCAATTTGTGAAACTCGACTACTTACTGATGTAAACTTAAAATTGCCTGAAGATTGTAATTATAAATTAATATACGGACACATAGATATATGGCAAAATATTAATAATAACAAGTGGATCTATGTCCAGTCGGAACCTACCAAATTATCAATAAAATGTGATAACGAAATTAAAGATACTCAGTTGTCCGGTACAGGTGTACTCACCCTACCAGCCAATTGTGTCGCCTTTTGTAAAACTATCCAATTAACGCCTAGTTCCACGAATCTAATCTCTATTCAAAGTCAATTAGATATAAATTTCGACATTACATTAGACGATTGTTGTAAAAGAGACATATTCAATGACTCCGTGCATCTATTATCACCGATCTCTCTAACTAATATTAATTTAGAATCTCTTCGTCATGCCTCACATAAATTAGATAACTTAGAAAAGGAAATCAATAAAATACAAGATCAACCTCACATAATTAAATATGGCTCTTATTACTCAACCTTTACATATATTTTAATTGTAACAATGTTTTTCTCCTGTATTTATAAATTATTTCGTTTTTATAAAAATAAAAGAAATCAACAACGTGCATCAGATAATTGTTGCATACAAATATTTAATCACTGTTGTACTCAAACTATTGATTCTAAATCAAATCAAAGCATAGAATTGAATGAAATGTCAAACGACCAAATATCTATAAGGTCTGCACCAGATTATCAAAGCTATCAAAGAGGTCTCCTCAATACACGTAAGGCAGCCTCTAGCAGAAATATTCTTAACAATTAAGTTTAATATATTTTAAGTTCAATATTGAATTAATTTTAGATATGTAATGTTTAAAGAATTTTATAATTAAATATTAGTTTGTAATTTTTAATACTTGTTCTAGAATACTATCTATAAGAATTGACTCTGTCTATAGTTTTAATAACCATTATTTTGTATAACTCATTTTAACATTCTTTATTGTTTTGTAATTTCATTATTATAACATTATCCTTATTGATGACTTACTTTATAATTAATGATTATCCATATTTTGTAAAACAAATTTATCCCATTTCGTCTTTAACTTCGATCATCTCAAGAGATGACCTTCGTCTTAAGGAGGGAGGTGTTATGCCCGAGCCCAGTACAAAGAAAATGCTGAGCCTGAATAATTCCCGATTTACATCGTTATATAAAAACAGTTTAGATAGTTAGTAAAATCAGTCCGCGTCGATATCTCTTTGCACTTGCACCTACATAGTTTGGGATAAGTTTGTTAATATAATAACTTGTGAAGCCACATTTTCGTAATAAACTATCTGAAATCAAGTGACTTTTGTGTTGTGTGTTAAAAAGGTTTTTTTTAAAAAACCAAACGGGGTCAGCCGCCTAACAGTACGAGGAAGCCTGGCTGTTCGCGACATTGCTGAAAAAATGCAGGAAAGTAGGCTGCGATGGTATGGACACGTGAAGAGAAAGCCGCCTGATTACGTCGGAAACCTGGCACTGCAACTTTCTATTCCTGGTCGAAGGGGCAGAGGCAGACCAAGGAAGGGATGGGAAGATGTTGTTGCTAGGGACATGATAGAGTGTGAGGTCTCTGAAGACGATATCCGGGACAGGATAAAGTGGCGGACAAAGATAGGGAAAGCTGACCCCACCACCATGTGGGATATATAGCCAGGAAGAGAGAGAGAGAGAGAGAGAGGTTAAAGAGTAATCGTCTATCGTGGTATGAGCATGTAATGCGTAGGAATGAAGATCATATCCTAAGGACGGTGTTACATATGAATGTGGATGGTTATAAGGGTAGAGGAAGACCGAAAAAGAGATGGATGGACTGTGTGAAAGATGATATGGTGAGAAAGGGAGTAAATAACGGAATGACTGCGAACAGAGATGAATGGAGGAGAAAAACATATTACGCCGACCCCAAATAACTGGGATAAGGAAGAAGCAGATGATGATCTATACATATGAAACATTTTTAATTATTTTTTTATATTAGTTTAGTTATTTTGGTGATTAATTTTAGAATAGACACAAACACTCTTAGAACGGAACAAACAGACAGACAGCTGTCTGTTTGTTCCGGCTAATCTCTGAAATGGCTGGACCGATTTTGACGGGACCATTTTTGGCAGCTAGCCGATGTAATAAGGAGTACTTAGGCTACTTTTATTTTAGAAAAATAAAGTTAAATTCCACGCGGACGAAGTTGCGGGAACAGTTAGCCTAAACTATAAGTGTTCGAAATTTTCCATCCGAGCAATTTGTGTAAAAGTTTTTACTTCACGTATTAATATAATGATAAATATTTAAGATAATTGTAATAGGAGACCTATATAAGTGTGCCATAGTGTACTGCTGCGGGGTCTGCGATCTACCCGATCTGCCGGCCATTCCGTGCATTGGGCACCGCACGTCCTTCTAAATACATGTGTTATATAGTTTACCCGTTATACATATTATACATAGAAAACAACCAGACCAATACAATCATACTCATGAATACAAATGTTTGAATCGAACCTGCGACCATCGGACGTAAAACGGTGTGCTAAACCGCTAAACCACCGAGGTCATCATATAAAATGCTCATAAGGTAGTATTTAGTATACTAACATGGCCAATAAAAGGAGATTGACCCTAGATTTTTTTCTTTTATACGACCCATTGTCAATACTAAAAGGAATTTTATAGTCTCTAATTAAAACATAAAGTCCACAAAGAGTTACATAAAAAATCACGCCATTTTTTTCAGTTCATTTGCTAAGGTTAAATCATCATCTGCTTCTTCCTTATCCCATTTATTTGTGGTCGTCGCAATATGTTTTTCGATTCTATTCATCCCTGTTCGCAGTCATCGCGTTATTTACTTCCTTTCTTACTATATCATCTTTCACACAGTCCATCCATCTCTTTTTCTGCCTTCCTCTGCCCTTATAACCATCCACATTCATATGTAACACCTTTCTTAAAATATTATCCTCGTTCCTACGCATTACATGTCCATACCATGATAGACGATTACTCTTCAACCTCTCTGACACCGGTGCCACTTTCATACAAAGATAGATAATTTCTTTTCATATCATTTGCTAACATATGAAACGTGGTAAGATCCCGTGATTTTTACTAATTATACGTATAAATAATGACCGCGTCAAGTTTAAAACAGTATAATACATATATTGTTTCAAGTTTTGTTTAATTCATGAGTATGACTGATGAGCCAGCCATCACTGCGCTCGACCATATTTTAGGGAGCCCAATGACCCGGCCCACCACGCCGCCACATGTCTGGACATTTTACTGAGCATGACTACTCATTCCACTCGACCACGTCACGGCTACAAAAATTACTATATGGTAGTTACAGTATTCATACTTTACATGAGGATCATGCGGAAATTAATACAAAAGCCGCTTCTCTATCATATATCAAGAAAGCAGTATGAAAAATAAATTCACAGTCGACCGAAGTGCAGGGCCTCAGGGAGAGAAACCGGCGTACAATTCGGGCAGAATCTAAGATGATTATTATTACTCCTAACTTCCAAAAAAAAATCTCATCTCCCCTCTTAAAGAGAGGAGATGGCAACATACCCCCGGCAGAAGCACAGTCGGCCGGGGTTCAGGGCCCCAGGGAGAGAAACCAGCGTACAATGCGGGCAGAATCTAAGAGCACCGCTTTCTGCATCTTTCCCGGGAGTGAGCCGCCTCGGAATCCCAACCGTCTGAGATGTTGCTCCAGACTGGTTGGGATAAGACCGTTCACCGATATAACGATTGGAATTATTTATTATTATTATTATTCTATTCTACTCGTAAGGGATTTAATAAGAAGATACTGTCCTCTTCTACAACTGTCTATTCCTCTAATAAAATCAAGCCTACAGTCCTTTGAGCGTGCTATTACGACCCTTCCAAGTTATATTACGATTCTGCCACAGATATCATCACTTTGAAATCTTTTAGGCAGTGAAACCGAGATTACAGCCCTCTTTATTGCATATTAAGGAACTCTGTAGCTCTCACAAATAGCCAGCCGTGAATTCACGAATTGCGTATAGCCTAAATAAATTGAGGAATAGTAATTGAAAGTGTAGTTTGTTTCTCAGTTTATCAGTGAATTTACAAATATAATAATAATCCGGAACAATTCACACAGCGCCATCTAGTCCCAAGCTAAGCAGAGTTTGTGTTATAGGTACTAGACAACTGATAGAACTACTTAATAATTTTTGTAAATACGTACATAATATACGTAGGAAACACACAGATCAATACACAACCATGCTTGTGAATATAAATGTTTGCATGGGAGGAATCGAACTAGCGACCGTCGGAGATAAAATAGTATGCTTAACCTCTAGACCACCGAGGCCTGAATCTTTTTATTATATAAATCGATCAAAATAAATTAGTACAGATAACTGTACTAGCCAACTTACATAAATACAGCTACATTCTGTGTAAATACATATATATTACAAATAGAAAATACCCAGACGGATATAAACAATCATTTTCATGAATACAAACGTTTGTACCGTGCGAGGAATTGAACCTGCGATCATCTTTTTTTTTTCGGACTACTCTAATGTCGTTGGCTGCAGCTGGCCTTTACAGCTTCGCCGGACGATAGGGGGCGAGTACAGATGGCATTCCAAACACGCGGAAGGACTTATGGAGCGGCTGAAGGCCAACTCCCGCCTGACGGATACGACTTTAGTCTGAGGGCACCGCTAGGGGTTCGAACCTCGGCTCAGGACGGCGGATCGATCGGAGGGGACGCGATCTTCGGAATTTAAACCGCTAGACCTCTGAGGGCATCAAATAGTAATAATAATAAAACTGGACATAGTATCATCTAGTCCAAAGCTAACCAGTGCTTGTGCTATGGGCACTAAATATAAGCACTGAAGAATATAAAACAAAATGTTTGGTTTTCAAATCAAAACGAACTTACGACCGTTCTAAGGCGAGGTTTTATTTAAAGTACTCCTAAATTGGGAATAGTGAAACTTACTAATTGAAAATGTAATTAAATTCTCAATTTACTGGTGAATTGTGAATTTATTTAAATTGGTATTTTCAGCGATTAGCCTACGCGACTAGCCCGGTTTGTTATGTAAATTTATTGATGGCAGTTTTTGTCTTGGCGTTCGTTCGTTGATTAATCCCGTTTCGTGAAGGAAACATGAGATTCTAACTTATCTGGTGTATTTCTATAGATATTTGTATGGAATTGAAATGGCAAAGAAACTGACAGCTTATATGATGGTAAATGGTAACCGTCGCCTATATATACGTGAATAACGTTATCATATGACGCCCTTGATGCATTCTAGAAGAATAAGGAATCATGCCTCTTATTCAATACCTAGCTTTTGCACGCGGCTTCGCTCGCATTAATTTATACCCTTAGGGGTGGAATTTATCAAAATCCTTTCTTTGAGGATGCCTACGTCATAGTAGCTTTATGCATGCAAAGTCTCAGCCCGATCGGTTTAAAATTGACAAAGTTTCATACAAACTTTCATCGCCTATTTTATCCCTTTGGAGGTAGAATTAATCAAAATCCTTTTTTAGCGGATGCCTACGTTATAACATCTGCCTGCATGCCAAATTTCAGCACGATCCTCCCAGTGGTTTGGGCAGTGCGTTGATAGATCACTATGTCAGTCACCTTTGAGTTAATATATATTTAGATTTGATTGCCTTAGTGACTAGCGTGATGCTATGCGTAGTCATTCTAGAGGACTATGATGTCATGCCTCTTATCCAAAAATTTTATTGCCTTAGTGACGAGCATGATGCTATGCGTAGTCATTCTAGAGGACTAGGATGTCATGCCTCTTATACAAAAATTTTATTGCCTTAGTGACGAGCGTGATGCTATGCGTAGTCATTCTAGAGGACTATGATGTCATGCCTCTTATCCAAAAATTTTATTGCCTTAGTGACGAGCGTGATGCTATGCGTAGTCATTCTAGAGGACTAAGATGTCATGCCTCTTATCCAAAAATTTTATTGCCTTAGTGACGAGCGTGATGCTATGCGTAGTCATTCTAGAGGACTAAGATGTCATGCCTCTTATCCAATAATTTCACTGACTTAGTGACGCCGTTGATGCTGTGCATAGTCATTCTAGAGGACTAAGATGTCATGCCTCTTATCCAAAAATTTTATTGCCTTAGTGACGAGCGTGATGCTATGCGTAGTCATTCTAGAGGACTATGATGTCATGCCTCTTATCCAAAAATTTTATTGCCTTAGTGACGTGCGTGATGCTATGCGTAGTCATTCTAGAGGACTAAGATGTCATGCCTCTTATCCAAAAATTTTATGTCCTTAGTGACGAGCGTGATGCTATGCGTAGTCATTCTAGAGGACTATGATGTCATGCCTCTTATCCAAAAATTTTATGTCCTTAGTGACGAGCGTGATGCTATGCGTAGTCATTCTAGAGGACTAAGATGTCATGCCTCTTATCCAAAAATTTCACTGCCTTAGTGACGCCGTTGATGCTATGCGTAGTCATTCTAGAGGACTATGATGTCATGCCTCTTATCCAAAAATTTTATTGCCTTAGTGACGCCGTTGATTCTATGCGTAGTCATTCTAGAGGACTAAGATGTCATGCCTCTTATCCAAAAATTTCACTGCCTTAGTGACGAGCGTGATGCTATGCGTAGTCATTCTAGAGGACTAAGATGTCATGCCTCTTATCCAAAAATTTTATTGCCTTAGTGACGCCGTTGATTCTATGCGTAGTCATTCTAGAGGACTAAGATGTCATGCCTCTTATCCAAAAATTTTATTGCCTTAGTAACGAGCGTGATGCTATGCGTAGTCATTCTAGAGGACTAAGATGTCATGCCTCTTATCCAAAAATTTTATTGCCTTAGTGACGAGCGTGATGCTATGCGTAGTCATTCTAGAGGACTAAGATGTCATGCCTCTTATCCAAAAATTTTATTGCCTTAGTAACGAGCGTGATGCTATGCGTAGTCATTCTAGAGGACTAAGATGTCATGCCTCTTATCCAATAATTTCACTGCCTTAGTGACGCCGTTGATGCTATGCGTAGTCATTCTAGAGGACTAAGATGTCATGCCTCTTATCCAAAAATTTTATTGCCTTAGTGACGAGCGTGATGCTATGCGTAGTCATTCTAAATGACTAAGGTATCACGCCTCTTATAAAATACTGGACGGCAGAGAAAAAATATATTGATACAACTTCACGTTCATAAGCGGCTGAAATATCCTACACGGACAAATAATTTGATATGATTTTAGGAATAATTTTTCTGTCTTATCTTATTTAATTGAGACATATCTTAGAAAACCAGCTGCTTGGTAATTGAAGCAGATAAGACGATTTCTTACAAAGTGTATATCGTTTAATATAACTTGATTGAGGTTACATTCTACATCTAATAGGGACTAAGGAAGCGAATTAGAACCAGATGAATGGATTGGATTAAATTGTATTTAACTGATAATTGATCAAGTTTCTCTCGAGCTAAATAGCAGTAATGATTAACCATTAACTGATTATGGTTTAGTAGATTTGGAGGTAATAAAGGTTAACTTTAACTTTATTCATTAATCAAAGGGTTTAATTTATTTGAATTCAATTCCAAAGTTGGATTAAGAAATGGCCGGCAGAGCAAAGTTTATGAGGAATTTTATAATTTGTGAGTTAAGTTATAAGTTAGTTTGTGTGTAAGTTAAGTGTAGGTGAAAGAATAAGGAAACGCTATCTCAGACATATGTTAAAAATATAAGTTTATAAATTCTGATTATATTCTACATGCAAAAATCTACAATCTTCTAAAAGATCTTGGCCTATTTAGATAGGCTATTATATAATCTATTCTGATCTATTCTGATCTTTAAACAACACTATAATTCAACATTTTTTACACTGTAGTTTTCAAGTGTCAATTTGAATATTGTAGTTCTAGAACTACAGAATCCTGTTTAAGCGAACGTCTTCATCATAGTAGCTCCAATCTTTAATTTCAGTTCAATCAGTAGAAAATTTAAGAAGTTTTTTCAAACTGTCAATCAAATCAAATCCCATATTTTATCCCCTTAGGGGAGGAATTTATCAGAATCCTTTATGAGCGAATGCCTACGTCATAACATCTACCTGTATGCCAAATTTCAGCCCGCAACGTCCAGTAGTTTGGGCTGTGCGTTGATAGATCACTATGTCAGTCACCTTTGAGTTATATATATTTAGATAAATAAATAAAATGTAAGAGCGGTCACTAGATTGAGTATTCTGGAGTTATTTTACTGACATATGACCTCATTATTAGCTCTGTCAGATCACATTACCTCCAGTCAAATATAATAAACAAGTTTCTTCAGACCTGTGTCATGGAGAGGTGATTTTTCTGAGAACATTGGTATCTAACCACAAATGTAATGAGAGTCATGTCTGCCTGATTTACTTTTAGACTATTCTGTAAACTTAATATTGGATTATAAGTAAAGTTTTTATGGGAATAGGTATAAAAATTTACAATGAAAGATTACAATATAAGAATTACCCTTAAATAAATTCAAACTATCTGTTAAATCATATTTACTGAGAAAACCCTATTACTCACTAAACGATTACTTGAATGACGAGCGTGCATGGCAATATAGACACCTATATAAATATTTATTGTACATAAACTGGCTTTTTTTTTTAAAGTATTTCAATTGAGTTTCTTGCCAGTTCTTCTCAATTGGATCTACGAGTATATACTGAACTGGATAGTAGGGAATAAATATAATATAAAAAAAATTACGTTCATATTATGTTGATTACCCACAGTTTATCTTTTAAATCATAATCATAAATTGTTAAACTATAGATACTGCATCAACTGCTAAAAAACCAACTCAACAATATATATAAATCAGTATCTCAGTGAACAACAAATGCTTAAAAAACCATAACACGAAATCTGCAAACAACAACATATACATGGCATAATATCCATAACAACAAATGATTAAAAAACTATAACACAAAGTCTGCAAACAACAACATATACACGGCATAATCTCCCTAACAACAAATGCTTAAAAAACCATAACTCGAAGTCTGCAAACAACGATATATACATGGCATAATATCCATAACAACAAATGGTTAAAAATCTATAACACGAAGTCTGCAAACAACAATATATACACGCCATAAATCATCATGAACAACAAATGGTTAAAAAACCATAACACGAAGTCTGCAAACAACAATATATACACGCCATAATCATCATGAACAACAAATGGTTAAAAAACCATAACACGAAGTCTGCGAACATTACAATAACCGAGTGCATGTTAAAAAGAGCACGTTTAAATAAAATGTCTTCCTCTTTGCCGATAAATATGCGCCGACATCTGGGCCCAGTTAATAATTCCAATATTTTGGCAACGGTAGCTGTGACAACGTTTGTACTCTAAAAGTGTGGGTGCGAAAACGTGGATACATAAAAAAAATGTAGAAGATTTATAAACCTATTTGTGGTTTATATACAAATAGCTACTCGCCCCGGCTTCGCACGGGAGTACATATGTCATATATACTATATAAACCTTCCTCTAGAATCACTCTATCTATTAAAAAAACCGCTTCAAAATCCGTATCCGATCCGATTTACTATATGAGGATATATAGTAGATCGGATCGAGTGATTCTAGAGAAAGGTTTATATATATATAATACATGTACAGCCGTGCGGAGCTGGGGTAGCTAGTATAGTATAAAACAATTTCTTTGTAAAAATAATACAAAATATATATGCAGATGCATATAAAATTTCATAAAAATCGTTCAAGTGGTTTCGGAGAGGTATGGCCACTAACAATGTGACACGCGAATTACTATATGTAAGTGTATTATATATACAAAGAAATTACTGATATATATTGTATTATATTTCATAACCTTTCAGAGAAGGACGTAGACAAGGCTTATTTCATTTCAGTAGTTCTTCCTCTTTGTGGGGAACAAAGGACACTCAAGTTTGCCTTGTAAACATGCCTTATTAATTTGTTTGATATGACCTTTTCTGCTATAATTCTTCTAACAAACATATCACTAGGTGATCCCGCGACTTTGTATATGTACGGCGCGGCGGCGTGGTTTTGTAAATAAAAATAATAATAATCTCAAGACAATTCACACAGCGCCATCTAGACCCAAGTTAAGCTAGCTAAAGCTTGTGTTATAGGTACTAGATAACTGATACAAACACATAGTTTTTTTCGTATATACATACATATTATACATAGAAAACATCCATGACTACGATTGTTTGTATCGGACAAACAATCGTAGTCATGAATACAAATGTTTGTGTCTTGCGAGGAATCGAACCCGCGACCATCGGAAGTAAGGCGATGTGCTAAACTGCAAGACCACTGAGGCTGTCGAAAGGCTTTTAATTCTTTTTAAACTGATTAGGATAAAATGTGCCTACGAATTAGTAGCTATATGCATGCAAAGTCTCAGCCCAATCGGTTTAAAATTGACAAAGTTTCATACAAACTTTCATCCCCTATTTTATCCCCTTGGGGGTAGAATTACTCAAAATCCTTTCTTAGCGGATGCCTACGTCATAACATCTACCTGCATGCCAAATTTCAGCCCGATCCGTCCAGTGGTTTGGGCTGTACGTTGTCAGTCACCTTTGAGTTATATATATTTAGATATTATTTTTTTAAGTCTGATTTCCAAATGAATAGTAGAATAAAAATATATGAATATTCCAAAGTGCTTATATTTTCTATTTAAAATGTAAATTCCCTTATCTGAATAACTGACGTCATGTAATGTTGTCTCTCAAATATTCATTCACAGAGTAATACTTTACGCTGTCAACTGTGTTTAAGCTCCGCGCTTAAAATAACTTTTAAGTTAAAAGCACCTTTAAGCAAATCATTTGTAAAGTTGTCTAATTAAAAATACAAATGATGAAAGATTTTTCTTAATTAAAACTTATTGTGGCAAGCTCTATGAGATGTTTAATTTTTAGAGACGGGACGACTGCTTTCCATCGTGTGGTCCGTGAGCTAGGATAATAATAACTAAGGAAATTTCAGTGGTAAGCTGTATGAGATGTTTAACTATTAGAGACAGGAGGATTGCTGCATTCCATCGTGTGGTCCGTAAATTTAAATATTAATAACTCTAGGAATGTGATTTATTCACATGAAATGCCGGCCTCGGTCGATGGTCGCGGGTTCGATCCCATGCACTGTGCAAACATTTGTATCAAAAACTACCTATACCTCCGACTTCGTCCGCGTGGAATAGTGACTTTTACCAAACAGAGAAAATAATATTTAAACGAGAGTCTAAAAATTAATTTGAAGCTTCTAACTACTAGTCCCAAGTTAAGCTACCTAAAGCTTGTGTTATGGGCACTAGACAACTGAAATAAATTCAAAACATCTGTTAAATCATATTTACTGAGCAAGGCCTATTACTCACTAAACGATTACTTGAATGACGAGCGTGCATGGCAATAGTTTTCATGTTCGGGATTTTCATTTAATGTTAGACATAGACACCTATATAAATACCTATGCATTGCATATGCATGCACTGGATTTAAAAAAAAAGTAATGCAATTGAGGTTCTTGCCAGTTCTTCTCAATTGGATCTATATACCGAACTGGACGGTAGGGAAAAAAATATATAATGTAAAAACTTGACGTTCATAAGCGGCTAAAATGTCCTACATGAATAAATGATTTTTGAATTTGAATTTGATACAAATACATAGATAAATTTTCTTTGTAAACACATATTACACATAGAAAATACAAAACCGTTTGTACCGTAAGAGAATTGAACCCGCGACCATCCGAAGTAAGGAGTGCTAAACCGTTAGATCAACCGTGTATTGTATATACGATATGTTACTTTAAATTTCATTATAACTGAGAAAGGCTTGAGTAAATTAATTACAATTATCAGAATTCAATGTGGTCGGCCTCCAACCGCAAGTAATTTGGACCACAGGCAGCCCTTTGTAAATTAAGATGTATATTTGCTCCTCGCTTCTAAACCCACATGAGAGCTAACCAGATGTATCGTGTTTTGTACTTCACTAGCTACTCGCCCCGGCTTCGTATAGGTGATTATTATTATTATTCAAGAGGAAGGTTTATATGTATAATACTTAGTATTATACATATAATAATAATCATCTCAGGAAAATTCACACAGCGCCATCTAGACCCAAGTTAAGCTAGCTGAAGCTAGTGCTATGGGTGCATGTAAATTAATTAAAACTGTTATCCTTGTTTTGGGAAGGAACTGACTCCTGATATACGGGGGGGAAGGGGATTGTTAGTAATGTGGACTAATGATTTCATTGCTAGCAATGTACCATGTCAGATCGACCTCCACGCGGTTCCCTCTGGAAACCATCGTGATACATTCCCGGTGAATTTGTCACGTTGGGCTAACTGATCTGACTTCATGCTCATCTTATCATCCTCCACTGGTGCCCCGCCAGCGTAAACCGTTAGCGTAGGCGGGAGCACCATTCCATGATCATCCTTT
Organism: Achroia grisella; assembly: GCF_030625045.1. Taxonomy (NCBI): domain Eukaryota; kingdom Metazoa; phylum Arthropoda; class Insecta; order Lepidoptera; family Pyralidae; genus Achroia; species Achroia grisella. The sequence continues at coordinate 16,063 of NW_026712983.1, read as the reverse complement.
AAAAAAAAAACTCCTGATATACGGTTCACGCTAGTTTGGGAGCCAGGACTATATCAAACTGTACACTGATGACGGTTTAAATAAATAAATAAATAAATAAATATTTACCTATAGTGGCGGTGTGTATATATATGTGTTCATTCATGTATACACACTACAAAATTAATTTGATGTAGGTATGCTAATGTTGACTTTTTTGCTAAATAAATATATATTATTATTATTTGTATATTTTGTTTTTTCAGCTGTATATTTTTTTTTTTTTTTTCTCAGCTTTTGCTGGTTTTCTCCTTCCTTAAGCAAGTAAGTGCAGAGCGTGTGTATGTGTGTGTGCGCGCGTGTGTGTATGTGTGAGTGTGTGTATTATTATTATTTTTTTTTATTACTTTTCCTCTCGACTTTCGCTGGTATCTTGGTATGTACGGGCCTTGGCTTAGGCCCGTACATAATATTATTATTATTATTATATAAATATATGTGTTATATATCTCCCTTCTGACGGGGGTAATACTTACAAACACGCGGGCCTTAGCCAAGCGTGGATGAGTTATGTGATGAAGTAAGAAATTTTCTTACTATACGGCATGTGTTGAGAATGACGGCTTTTTGTAATAGTTCTATTGTATAGGAGGGGATCTGCAACGTGTGTAGGTGTTTGATAAGATTTCTTGGTATAATTCCTGTGGATGATTATTATTTTTTTTTTCTCAGTTTTTGCTGGCTTTCTCCATATTTACTTAACTTACGGGCCGAAACCAAGTATTATCATTATTTTTATTATTCTTTACTTTTTTTTCTCAGCTTTTGCTGGTTTTCTCCACACTTACAGGCCTATTTATTATTATTATTATTTTTATTATTATTATATATCCAATGTCTAGTGGAATCTAGTGGAAAGCTAGTCATCCATAAAAAGAAACCGCTACACCACAAAGGTCGTCATTCGAACCCACGACTTTTCGGTCTAAATGAACGCAATAACTACTAAGCCATGGTACCGTATATATAATTTAGTGCCTACTAAATTAGTAAATAGACGAGAAGCCGTTATTTAAGGCTGGATATTTATAGACATCGAATTCCCAGATCGAACGTTGGTAATTAATGCATTGAAGCAGTAATTAAGATTTATAGCAAGAATTTGCTTTTGCAATTCGCGAACAGACGCAACATAGATAGATAGATGGATATATAGATAGATAGATAGATGTATATATAGATAGATAGATGAATATATAGATAGATAGATTGATAGATAGATATATAGAGGATGAAGCTACAGATAAGTCAGCAGCGCTGATATTTGTTATTTATTATAGACGGATATTTTAGCCGCTTATGAACGTCAAATTTTTTTAAATTCAAATTTAAATTTTTTGCCTACCATCCAGTTCAGTATAGAAATCCAATTAAGAAGAACTGGCAAGAAACTCAATTGAATTACTTTTTTTATTTATACAAAGACATCTTATTGTCTGAACCTAGTAGTTAAACACTATACATCTTATTGTCTGAACCTAGTGGCACGTGGCCAAACATGCCAAATTATTGATTTCTGAATGGATTTTCATGAAATTTTACAATAATATACTTTATCAGAATAACACAGCTTATAAATTTCATGCGAGTGAAACTACGAGCACAGCTAGTATGTTCATAATTTACAAACATTTTGTAATTTTAAACAATTCTTTTACGCACTGAAAATTTGTTTTGCACTATAACCATTATCATTTTAGTAAACAGATAAGCACTAATCATCTTATTGTCTGAACCTAGTGGCACGTGTTTTTTTTATGGATGATAATGGAATGGTGCACTCGCCTGCGCTAACGGTTCACGCTGGCGGGGCACCAGTGGAGGACGATAAGATGAGCATCGTGCCATCGAGCCCATCGTGGTAAATTCACCAGGTATTTACCACGACGGTTTCCAGGGGGACCCACGTGAAGGTCCACCTGATATTTAGTTACTAATAACTAATCCACATCACTAACAAGCCCCTCCCTCCAGCGGCACGTGTTTGACTAAATTATTTATGCTCCCAAGATAATGTACGTGAAGGAATTCGAACTATGTTTAACAACGGAGCCAATTCAACTGTAACGCCCTTAATAGCACATTGTTCTAATGTAACGATTTCAGATGTTCATCTTATAGCATTTACTTCTGGTATTTCCGTATTAGTTTCTAGCCGCAATCGACCAGTAATGGAGGCTGTATCTTTATCATCACTACATAGTATAAAACAAAGTCGCTGTCGCTGTCTGTCCGTCGCTATATATGCGTAAATCTTTAAAACTACACAACGGATTTTGAAGCGGTTTCTTTTCTATAGTTGAAAATTTGTGGAGGTAAATGAAACGCCATGATGGAATTTTTACATCTCTAACAATATTTTTTATTCTTAAAACAAACGAATGCAAAGCGCGTTCGAAATTTAAAATAAATACAAAGAAGTTTTTATGTCTCGTAGATAATCACCATGAGAATTTCTTCCGCAAGGTTTACATATCAAATGAAATCAAATCAAAATATCTTTATTCACTCATAAGTGTGTAATAGAGCTACTATTACAGACTCTTACGATAAGGATACAGGAGTGCATCCGAGCTAAAAAGAACTGATAAGATGCTCTTATTCTTTTGAAATCAGCATTACAAAAATACACAATAATTTTTATATTCAACTAGCTTTTGCGCGTGGCATCGCTCGCGTTAATTTATCTCCTTAGGGGTGGAATTTATCAAAATCCTTTCTTAGGGGATGCCTACGTCATAGTAGCTGCATGCATAAGCATGCAAAGTCTCAGCTCGATCGGTTTAAAATTGACAAAGTTTCAAACAAACTTTCATCCCCTATTTTATCCCCTTGGGAGTAGAATTAATCAAAATCCTTTCTTAGCGGATGCCTACGTCATAACATCTACCTGCATGCCAAATTTTAGCCCGATCCGTCCAGTGGTTTGGGCTGGTAAATAAATAAATAAAGATTTGTAGCAATTTTGGTTGTAATTTTACTATGTTCAGATAAATGAAGTTGACACGTTTGTTCTGACTTCAGCAGTTTATCCTTACTTCACCCCAAGATTTATTGTTTATTCAACAAAGCATTTTAATATTTCAAACGGGATTCAGCTTTCTTTACAAAGCAATTGCGGACGATATGGTAGTGAGAGATCTGTATTCAAATAAACATAATCTCAAACGTTTTCGAATGGTGTTTTTATAATATTGTAACAAGGAAGAATTGAAAAGAAACGGGTCAATGCTTCCGTGTTAAAAGTCTTATAACTGAGTCTTTTTTTAAATTTTGTATTTCGGTTTATTTTCTCTCAATAATTGTGTCTCTATATATCGTGTTTTGGATTTTGATGTTAAGTATTTTGATACTCTCTTTTTATTTATTTATTTTTTGACAAAGTTGTAACATGGAGGACTTAATGCCTGATGGCATTCTCTACCAGTCAACAGTCGCGTTGATCAGAGATAATAAGGCGGTGCACTTTAATAATTAATTAAAAAAAAACAAAAATTATAACAAATAGATACAGAAAAATAATAAATATATATACAGATGCAAATATATAAAAATACTAATATACCCATATAAAATATATAAGTTTATGGATTACATATAAATAAAATATGATAAAATATGACGACCTCGCTGGTCTAGCGGTCTATCATACCGCTTTACGTCCGATGGTCGCGGGTTCGATTCCTCGCACGGCACAAACATTTGTATTCATGAGTATGATTGTTTGTATCGGTCTGTGTGTTTTCTATGTATATTATGTATGTATTTACGAAAAAAAAATTATCTATGTATTTGTATCGGTATTAAAGAGCATGATGGAAGATCGCGGAAAGTGGCAAGAGCTCCACCGACAAGAGCGTAGCTCTTAAATTATGAATGAATGAATGAATATGTATCAGTAATCTAGTACCCATAACACAAGCTTTAGCTAGCTTAACTTGGGTCTAGATGGCGCTGTGTGAATTGTCCTGACATTATTATTATATAATTAAACTACATATTATAAATATTCATATAATCTTATGGATTTATATCTTTTTATCATACAGATAAAGCGGTTTCTTAAATGGCCATCCTATTCTATTCTATGACATCTTTCCAGATGCTCTTGTTTTGTTTAGTCAAAAGTATAGCTAATCCGATTAAATTTGCCTTGTCAAATTGAATTTACAGTATTAATTTGCGAAAACATAACCTAATTGACGTCGACGTAATCAAATTGTGCTGATCCAATTATTTATGTGTTTAACGTGTTGCATTTAGCGTGGAATCAAATTCTGTCCCAGAAATGAATTTATCGTCGAGAGAGACGATATAATTGCTTTCTGCTCGGCTCCGAACTTGGGTCCTTCAAAGTTTCGATTTAATTCGTCTTGAATCGTAATCAGATCGCGATTGAGTGGCGCTCTGGTGGCGGAATGTTACCGATTTTATACCATTTACAGTTTGAAGTTAATAAATTACTGCGCTCCGCTGTTTCACCTGTAGTATCGTTTATAAGGAATGTCGGCTGATGTCGATCTCCGATGGACTGTCTCATCTCATCTCCTGGTAGGCTTAGCATTTCTTTTAAATATTTTCTTTACTCGATTCCTATTTAATTTTTATATATGAAAATTACGTGTCACGTTGTTTGTCCACGATGGACGACTAAAGTACTGAACCGATTGCAAATTTGATTTGCACATTGTGTGCAATTTTGATCCAACTCGAAAGATAGGAGGGCTTATATATCAATTTATAGTCGCAATATTATTTTATTCAAGAACCTTAGCCACAGCAACGCGTTGCCGAGTCTACTAGTCTTATATATAAAATACTCTGTGACTACGTTCAAAACCATTTTGGAGGAGACTGGCACTGGTACTGACTGGACTTGGTATCCTCCAAAATGGTTTTGAACGATTTTTATGAAATTAAATTTTATATTATGAATATATGCATATTCAGTAGGTCTGACAATCGCCTTCTGTCTATTTTTATACCCCTAATTGGTAAGCGTTGTCCACCTCTAACATTAGTTTTTATTTTTTGGACAACATATTATATTTTATATAATCTTTTTAAAAAATACAAACAAATCTGGATTTTCTCCCTTCTAGCATCAATCCCTATTTTTTAATAGCGATTTCAATTTATATGACAATACAGTGTTAGCTGGGACATCTAGAATTGCTAAAACAACATATATTTACTTCAAAACACAATGAAATGTTAATAATAGTATTTCAGCTTCAGTATAACCTACTTTAAATACATTTTTTTTTTTTTTTATTTTTTTTTATTTATACTCTTTATTGCACCAATTACAGAACAAAAACAAAAAATCAATTAAAATGGAAAATATACACTGATACAAAAGGCGGTCTTATCGCTAAGCAATCTCTTCCAGACTACCTTTAGGTGGATAGAGAAATAAAAATAAGATATAAAATAATATATTACTTTAACAAGCATATTTAAAAATAGACTGTGTTGTTTTCAATAGTTTAACTATTAGTGGTAGGTTATAAACAGCCGAAACATAGCTTGTATTGGTTTGGGTATTTTCTATGTAAACGGTTACCGTAGCCTATGGACGCCTGAAACACCAGGGTTGTCACATGCGCGTTGCCGACCCTTAAGAAACCTTAATATACCCTTCTTGAAAGACCCCATGCTGTAGTCTCTCGAGAAAATTATGTTAATTATGTTAGTTAGTATTAAGTTTTACTATCTATATAGTAATAATTATACCAACTTATATTAATTTCGTGTATTACAATACAATATATAAGTACGTGCTTTAATTAGGAAATACTGTAGAGAAGTGTGAGTTGAGGTGACGTAAATTAATTAACGGCTGAATTTCTAACAAGATGTGTCACATGTAACTTAAAATGTTGTAATCCAAAGAAATAGAAATAGAAATAATCTTTATTCAAATAAACTTAATATAAGCACTTTTGAATAGTCAAGTTTTTTTATTCTACCACTTATTCGGAATGCAGATTCATCACAAGAAGAATAAGCAAGAAACTTGTGTTGCTCTTTTAAATAAATATTGATTTACTTATATTTAATTAACAACAAGGATTAGGCATGCGACAATCAACATAGAAACCGCTACGTACTTAATCTCTATTCAATCAGATAACATTGTCAGCACTATGAACTTTAAGTTAGATATTTTCTAAAAAAACATTATTATCATTTATAAATTCTTCAATTTTATAATAAGCTTTTTTACAAAGAAAATATTTTATGACACATTTGAATTTTTTTCTGGCAAATTGAGTATCCACACTATACTATAAATACTAAACTACCTGTCTGTCTGTAAACAGTTCTTAATGAAGTTTAACGTGAAGGTAATTATTTTTATGTATGATAATGGTATGATGCCCCTGAATGCGCTAACGGTTTACGCTGGCGGGGCACCAGTTGAGGATGATGGGATGAAAATGAGGTCAGGTCAGTTGGGTCATCTTGAAAAATTCACCGGGAATTTATGACGGTGGTTTCCAGGGGAAACCGCGTGGAGGTCAATCTGACTTGGTACATCGCTAGCAATGGGATCATCAGTCCACATTACTAACAATCCACTTCCTTCAACGAAGTTATATTATATTAGGCCATAGACTAACTTTTATTTCTATATTAAAAAAAATAGAAGAAAATACAGAAGAAAACACACACACACTAGATATGAAGAGATAAATTTTAAGTTTTTTCCTTTGTAATGGATAAAGCCGGTATAACTTAAGAATAGATGATTTGATTTAAAAAAATCACAAATAAAATTTATTAGCGCCGACCCCAAATCTAAATATATATAACTCAAAGGTGACTGACATAGCGATCTATCAACGCACAGCCCAAATCACTGGACGGATCGGGCTGAAATTTGGCATGCAGGTAGATGTTATGACGTAGGCATCTGCTAAGAAAGGGGTTTGATAAATTCTACCCCCAAGGGGATAAAATAGGGGATGAAAATTTGTATAAAACTTTGACATAAAGCTACTATGACGTAGGGACCCCTAAAGAAAGGATTTTGATAAATTCCATCCCTAAGAGGATAAATACGTGAACGAAGCCGCGGGCAAAAGTTAGTAATGGGATAAAGGCAAGGCAATGATGATGATAGAATTTGATACTAAATGTGGACTGTAGTTCAATTTAAAAAAAAACACGAATGATCACAATTTCTCCTATATTATGCGAGGTGTCGCTAGTAATAAAAATCTTGTACTGTATAAATATTTGTCAACCAATTATTATCAAATTTTGTTCGGCCGTTTATCATTATTGTCAATTTGAAATCCAGATTACGCCATATGGGACTTGTTGTGTGAATTCTTTAGCTTTTCAAATGCGTTTGGGATAATCAGTACTGGAGGGAAGTAATCACAGTTTGGGCAGACCATCGTTACTGATCCCCAAGGCGTGCTGCTATCGGGATGCTGTGTTTATTCATACTGCATTACTTAGTTATCACAACACACAATTGAAACGTTTTGATATTTGACAGATATTTCATTGTCAGACTGTGTTATATGATATGTATAATGGTATATTCGATTTATATATTTTATTTTATACTAGCTGTTGCTTGCGACTTCGTCTGCATTTTCGTCGTTTTTCGTAAAATAACCCTCATGGTTTTTATGTGTTTTCCTAACATTTTCCTTCATTTCTCTGCTCCTATTGATCGTAGCGTGACGAAAAGTATACTATTTAAGACTAACTTATTTTTCATTTAAAATAGTTTTAATACTTCTTCAGTACAAACTGAACAGAACTCAAGCAAACAGAACTACGTGTGTATACATATTAATTACAGAACAACATTGTGCTGATATTGATTTCTAATCGAGTCGCAAAACTATCAAGGGATTGGAAATTATTTGTCATACAGCCTGCGGTTTGGGATCACGAGAGCTCTCCTCGATTTCAGTGGCGGACCGTGTATTTGTGGGGCCCTTAAATCTACTTAGAGGTCTAATTATATTACTCAACTAAAAAATACACCGACCAAAAATAAGCGACCAGAAATTCCCGGTTCCTTTCGATTGCATGGGTCGATTGATCTCAGTGTTGCCAACTTTATGATAAGTTTTTTAACATTCTAGATATTTTTTTATAATCCCAATGCGACAGAATGCGTAAAAGTTGTCGCAATGTTCTGGGGAAGATATATTTAAATATATGTATTTAGTTGCCGTTGAAATGAAAGAAGTGGGGACTGGGGGTTTGTATCCTCGGGGCCCTGGGCTCCGCCCCTGCTCGATTCTGAATTCAATTAATAGAACTATACTATAATTAAACGTATTAAATGGTCTGTGTTTAAAGTGGGATTAAGCTTTGGTTCAAGTGGATTTCACACTAATTCCACTTCAACTACTTGTTTGAGATATGCCACTTGTTTTCTGTTCAATTAAAATTTAGAGATGACCTCAATGGTCTAGCGGTTTAACAGTCCACTTTACTTCTGACGGTCGGAAGTTCGATTCCTATAAAATACAAATATTTGTATTAATGATTTACGTGATTTTCTTTATAAATTATGTATATACATACTAACAAATGCTTGTGACTGTGTCTGGATTATTTAAGGTGAAATGTAACTATTTCTTCGCTTTTTTTTTTGCTTCTGCTATTTGTGCTAGGTTTATATTCTTCTTTCTTATTGTGATGAGACAGCTTTCCGAATGAGTGGTAGATTAAAAGAATGATAAATATGACTATTCAAAAGTGCTTAAATTAAGTTTATTTGAACTATTGACTTTCTATTCTATTCTATTCTTTTTGACTGACCTAGTAATTTACCAATATAGAGATTAATCGTTAAGGTAACAAACACACTAAGGGTAATTCACACAAATCCACACAGTCCCCAACGGCAGTGCTTGTGTTATGTATACTAGACAAATAATAGAAATACTTAATACATTTTATATTGTAATTATATACACATTATACCAGAGCATACTTTTGAATTTATAAAATTACTAGCTGTTCCCGCGACTTCGTCTGCGTGGAATTTAACTTTATTTTTCCAAAATAAATAAGCCTAAAGAACTAAAAATTATTTTGTTCGTCTTAATTTATTCGTTACATTAGGTACAAACTAATACATTTACATCCTGCATCATCCCTTATTTTATCCCCATGGGGGTTGAATTTATCAAAATCCTATTTAAGTGAACGTCTTCATCATAGTAGTTCCAATCTTTAATTTCAGTTCAATTAGTCGAAAATCCATGAAGATTTATACAAACTTTCATCCCCTATTTTATCCCCTTAGTGGTGGAATTTATCAAAATCCTTTCTTAGGGGAGGCCTACGTCATAACTTTATGCAAAGTCTCAGCCTGATCGGTTTAAAATTGACAAAGTTTCATACAAACTTTCACCTCCTATTTTATCCCCTTGGGGTTAGATTTAATCAAAATCCTTTCTTAGCGAATGCCTACGTCATAACGTCTATCTGCATGCCAAATTTCAGCCCGATCCGTCCAGTGGTTTGAGCTGTGCGTTGATAGATCACTATGTCAGTCGCCTTTGAGTTATATATATTTAGATAGATAGATTATGTCACCTTTGAGTTATGTATATTTAGATAGAAGATAGATAGATTACGGATCAAGGATTTACGAAGATAAAAATATATTTATGTATTCCATGATCAAACTTAGCAGAATTTGAAAAATATAATTTTATATTCGTAAATTAAAAAATATATTTGTGATATGTGTACTAGACAGTACCAGATGGCTATGCAAGACTCATGCTGCATTTTCTCATATTATTTCTTACCTCTCAAATTAAACACACGGTTATAAGCATCATAATAGTAGGATCATGAAAGAAATTAATATGGAATATTACAAGCTTTTTTATTATTTCATACCACCATCATTCCACACACCTGCGACCAAGCATATGTTAATAATGGTACAGATTATAAAACAAAATAAAACAACATACAACAACTCCCATTAAACGTTTGTTGCCTTCAACCCTTCCTTCATTTCGACCTACTTTCACATACTTGTCCACGAACGCCGATAATTTTTTCTTAGTATTTATTTATTTAATAGATGCTAATGGACCAAATTATAAATATATTTTATACTAATATAAAAATAATTATTATATATCTTATAGACTCATATTAAGTCTATAAAGTATTTATAATATGGGCCGTTAGCCTGACTTAAAATCTCAGGACAATTCACACAGCGCCATCTAGACCCAAGTTAAGCTAGCTAAAACTTGTGTTATGGGTACTAGATAACTGATACAAATACATAGATATTCTTTTTTCCGTAAATACATACATATTACACAAAGAAAATACCCAGAGAGATACAAACAATCATACTCTTGAATATATTAAATTAAATGTATGCCGTGCGAGGAATCGAACCCGCGACCATCGAAGTAAAACGGTGTGCTAGGCCGCTAGACCACCGAGACCGAAAACTTTTCTATCTATACATATCCTGGTGTTCAACACCTAAGGAATAGCAAGTACGTTGTCGGCATTTTAAAAAGGAATAAGCTCTTTTCTTGAAGGTTTCAATATCGTATCGGAAATACCATTGCTGGAAGGTGATTCTACAATGTGGTTGTGCGTGGCAAATGGCAAAAATTAAGAGCAAAAATTTGCCTCTGACTATTCTTTAGAGATCTAACATGAAGATAGATGTATAGGTAGAAAGGTTTTCACGACGGCCTCGGTGGTCTAGCGGTCGAGCACACCGCTTTACGTCCGATGATCGCGGGTTCAATTCCTCGCACGGCACAAACATTTGTATTCATGAGTATGATTTGTATCGGTCTGGGTATTTTCTATGTATAATATGTATATATTTACGAAAAGAAAAATTATCTATGTGTTTGTATCAGTTATCTAGTACCCATACCACAAGCTTTAGCTAGCTTAACTTGGGTCTAGATGGCGCTGTGTGAATTGTCCTGAGATTTATTATTATTATATCTCCCTTTTTACGGGGGTAATATATTCAAACACGCGAGCCTGGATGAGTTATGTGATGAAGAAATTTATTTATATATTTATATGTATTTAAATTTTTTTTATAATACATCCCAAGCATTGTCTAATTCCATAGTTATTCATTTCATTTGTACCAACGATACAGAATTTACCACGTACAATCCAATTATGAAATAGTTGCTGCTAATTTAATTTCGCTCTTACGCTGTATCGCATAAGTCACAAAACTCATTACTACAAAGTGTTATATATAAAGTGGGAGTAGTTTTGAACAATAATTTAATATTGCAGCTATTCAGAGAAGTTCATGAGTAGACCAACTTCTATTAGACCAATCTAACTTCATATGATATATTTGTTCGTGTAATTATATAATATACTACCTGTGCCCGCGATTTCGTCTGCGTGTTATAGTGAAATGATAAAAGAAAAGAATTCCAACGTTCTAGCTTCAAAAAATGACGAATTTCTAAACAAAGTTAAATCAACTATTTTACTCCCTTAAGGGTAACATTTTTACAACATTTGAATAACATATTTGTTTATATTTAATCAGCAGCCTAAGAATAGAAGAGAATACATAATAATTTATTCAAATAAACTTACATTGAAGCAGTTTTGAATAGTCATCACTTTTTTTTAATATACCGCTCATTCGGAAAGCTGTTTCATCACAAGAAGAACGAGCAAGAAACTTGTGTGTTGCTCTTTTAAATAATTTTATTCTTACTTTACAATTTAAGTTTAAGTGTGTGAATACAAACTACCGATTAGCACTAATTCAATTAAATAATTAATAATTAAAGTAAAATAAGTAAAAAAAAGTTTCAAACTTTTAATTTTAAAAATGATGATGCTGTACAATGTTACATCTTTCTTTTCAAGCCTATTTTCATCTCATTTTCGTCTCATTAAAATGTAGGTTTTGTCCTTTCTCAGGGTCTAAACTATTTATATATCAAATTTCATTTAAATCTTTTCGTTAGTTTTATCTTGAAAACGAGGCCTATAGACAAGATTGTACATATATATACACAATATATGAACTAGCTGAATCCGCAGCTTCTCGTACTACTACTCGTACTACTCGTAGAATATTTTTGTTTAAAAACTGATTAGAATAAATAATCCTATAAGTCCCTAATACATAGTTTTTGTAAATACATACATAATATAATTTAAAAAAAAACACAGACCAATACAAAAAATCGTACTCATTAAAACAAATGTTTGTACCGTGCGAGGAATCGAAGCCGCAGTCATAGAAAACGTAAACGTGTGCTGTCGTTAAGCAACACTATTTTCTTTAAAAATATTTAGTATTACCTTATCTGTGAAATAAATAAAAAAAAAATATTAATTTATAGTTTGTATTAAAACAGAGAAATATTTTTTTCAATATTCTACTTACTGCTTGGACATTTTCAAATACAGATATATTATCTTAGACAAAAAAAATTTAAATTATTAATTTGTAGTTTGTATTAAAACAGATAATTTTTTATATTCTACTTACGCTTTCCGCTTGGGGAGAATATATTCAAATACAGAAATATTATCTTTGGTTTTTCACTTTTTTTTTCAAATTATTGTGATGCTGTTGGCCGCAGCTGGCCTTTACAGATTCACTGAACGATAAAGAGCGAGTGCAGATGACACTCCAAACCCGGGGAAGGAATTATAGAGCGGCTGAAAGTAAACTCCTCCTGATAGGTAAGATTTTAGTCTAAGAGCACCGCTAGGAGTTCGAACCTCAGCTTAGGCCGTCGTAATTTCGATACCCATTTGAATTGGACGGGGAATTGATCGGAGGAGTGTTTTTCAGTTAACAACGAACCTTGGACAATAGAATAGAATAGAATAGAAAATAATTTACTCAAATAAACTTAATTTAAGCACTTTTGAATAGTCATAACAATTTTTTTTATCTACCGCTCTTTCGGAAAGCTGTCTCATCACAAGAAGAACGAGCAAGACTTGTGTGTTGCTCTTTTAAATAATCCTTGTAAGTTTACATTTACAAGTCGAAACGTGTGAATACGAACTACCAACCAACACTAATTTATTAGGGTCAAATATAAATATACAATAAGATTAAATCAGTCGTGTGATAAGAGCAGATCCTACAAACAGCACTTGTTCACGAATATGACGGATGAGTCAGCCATCACTGCGCTCGACCATATTTTAGTCATTCCACTACTCATTCCACTCGACCACGTCATCGCTACTTAAAATTACTGTATGATGGTATATATGGTATAATAGATAAAGTAAATGTAACATTGTTGTAATTCAAAGCTTAATGTCAGTTTAACAACCATTCCACTGTAATTATGTTTATTATATGCTGTATAGTTTTATTTAAAATTCAAATTGGTCAGGAAATTTGTCACCATAGCTATATAGAATATTAACGCTATTAAAATAGTGGTTGATGGTAGAACATCCATCTAAATATATGTAACTCAAAGGTGACTGACTTACATAGTGATCTGTCAACGCACAGCCCAAACGACTGGATGGATCGGGCTGAAATTTGGCATGCAGGTAGATGTTATGACGTGGGCATTCGCTAAGGGGCTACATAAATAATATTACAATAGTTGATGTAATACTGATTTCTCATTTATATGTAAATAATTGATTAAACTTTTTTTTCGGACTACTCTAATGCTGTTGGCCGCAGCTGGACTTTACAGCTTCACCGGACGTTATGGGGCGAGTGCAGATGGCACTCCAAACCCGCGGAAGGACTTATGGAGCGGCTGTAGGCCAACTCCCGCCTGACGGATACGACATTAGTCTGAGGGCACCGCAAGGGGTTCGAACCTCGGCTCAGGCCGTCGTAACATCAGTCCCCGTTTGAATTGGATGGGGGATCGATCGGAGGGGATTAAACTATTAAAATGTGTACATTTTAATGTAATAGGCCTGAGCCAAGGTTCGAATCCCTTGCGGTGCCCTCAGACTAATGTCGTATCGCACTTTTTTATATTTACATTTCTACATTTGTAATGTTACATTTCATACATACATACATTGTAATGTTTATATTTCCTTTGCACGAGTTTCGAGTACATTTTTTGGTTACAATAGAATAATTTAACGATATTTTTCTACGTATAAAAGCGGCAATAACAACACGAATACAACGTGAATGCATGTTAATGAAAAAGCACTTGAAATATTGCAACGTATTGATAAACTGTAGCTTGGATACGTAAATGAATAACGAATATAGGGTTGCCAACCATACTTTTTTAATTTTAAACCGATCGGGCTGAGACTTATAGGGTTGCCAACCATATTTTTTCAATTTTAAACCGATCGGGCTGAGACTTATAGGGTTGCCAACCATACTTTTTCAATTTTAAACCGATCGGGCTGAGACTTTGCTTGCATAAAGCTACTATGAAATACGCACGATTAAAGTAGGTAGTAACACTTGAGCTGGTAGCGCCGGGTCACTGTCTTTGTCTACATTTACTTGCTCATTTTTTCCTGCCAATTTCGCTGATTCTAGCGTCATATGTGTATAGACACCTAATAGTTGTGTACCCGTGAAGGAAGCTAATTTACACTTTAGAGAAGACCTGCTAGTCAAAGATCGATGAAAATTACAATTTTACTATTAATTATTATAGATTACAAATAGAAAATACCCAGACCGATACAAACAATTATACTCATGAATATAAATATTTGTGACGAGCTAGGAATCGAACCGGCGACCATCGTAAATAAGGCGGTATGCTAAACTGCTAGTATTATATAAACGTGAAAGTTTGTGAGTATAAATGTATAGATGGATGAATGGATGTTTATTACTCTTTCACGCAAAAACTACTGAACGGATTTTAAAGGATTTTGTAAATAAACTAGCTTTTAATAAAAAAAAATAATTCCATTGAGTTTCTTACTAATTCTTCTCAATTGGATCTATATACCGAACTGGAGGGTAGAGGAAAAAAAATAATGTAAAAACTTGACGTTCCGTTATAATTACCAAAAATAAAGTAGGATACGTTATTTACGATACGAATAAAGTAATACCATACTTTATAATAATAAAGTATGGTTGGCAACCCTACATACGTTATTCGTATCGTAAATAACGTATCCTACTTTATTTTTAGTAATTATACTTTATACCTTTACATACAAATAAAGTATGCAAAAATACTTTATTCTCAACTTTTACTGTGATAAAACAAAATACTCATTATAGGTACTTAACAATTTATAATTACTGAACGAAATGTTAGATGTCAGTTGTGAGTTATGACATTTGTCTCAGCACACTATCGACGAAATTGTACAATAATGAACCGATGGTTTTGTTTATAATTGAAGATTAAAAACGAATTGTTTATTTATTTAAATTTAAATGTAAATTGTCAAAAAAGCTTTGCAACATTTAAAGATAACAAAAAAATGTTAGCATATGCTAAAAGCACACAAAGATAAGTTTTTAAAAATACTTTTTTTCCCCTAGTACCTACTTTATTTTTTTTCTATCCACTTTATAGGTTTTTTTTGTCAAAAAAAGTTGGCAACCCTAAACGTACTCCATTCTTTTATTGTTCAAGCACCATGTTTTACATGAGTAATACTTAATGGCTGCGAGCATATTTTCAATAATGAAATGGTAGCTTTTATTTATCATGTTTCGTTTGTACGCCTTTTTAATTTCAAATTAATTAATTTCACATCGAGTTCATTTACTTATTATAATTTTACTTCGGAGCTGTTTATAATTTTTCATAGTATAGAGAAGCAAAAGAGCGTAAGTGTAAATGCTGATAAGTTATTACCATCGCCCATGAGCACAAGCCACACTAACAATTCTCCCACGATGAGAACATTGCAATTATTAAATTTATTTTTAGGTAAGGTCCAAGATGCTGACGTAAATACAGAAGCCATGCCTTCCATAATAAATAAAATAAGAATGTTTTTATCATTGTATAATTTAAGTAGTAAAAATAGTTTTAAAATATAAACGTGTTGGCAATTA
>NW_026712982.1:0-4859 GCF_030625045.1 Achroia grisella | reverse complement strand
GAAACCTGGACTATATAGTCTGAAATCGCCAACCCGCATTGAGCAAGCGTGGTGATTAATGCTCAAACCTTCTCCAGGAAAAGTGTAGCAACTCAATTAGCGCTGAGAAAACAATTATTGGGATTAAAATTAAAAGCCGATATACCCTTGATCAAACACTTCTCAACATTTGACGATCTGCTGACAGAATTATCAGCTGCTGGAGCTAAATTAGAGGAAACGGACAAAGTAGCTCATTTATTACTTACTCTCCCGAATACATATGATGGCGTTATCACTGCAATTGAGACACTATCTGAAGAAAATATCACTCTCGGTTTTGTAAAAACTAGACTATTAGATCACGAAGTAAAATTAAAAAACGAGAGTCGTGATACCAGTTTAAAGATACTCCATGTTGAAGAAAAATATAATAAAAACAGATACAATCGCACAAAACAAAACTATTTGAAGAATACAACATTCAAGAAAACAAACAAACAAAAATTTGTGAAATGTCATTACTGTGGACGCAAAGGACACAAGAAACAGGATTGTTTCTATTTCAAAAGACAGACAAATATACAAAACAATGCCCCAGAAAGGACAAGACAAGTCCAAACTATTGCCCTGCAAGAGGGAACGACCTCGAATTCTTCTTTTTCAGGATTTGCGTTCATGACAAGCGCATACCATTATGAAAAAGACCACTCGACAATTAAATTCCTATTAGATTCAGGAGCGTCTGATCACATCACAAATAGAGATGATCTCTTCACATCGTTTGAATGTTTAAATCCTCCTTTAAAAATTTCAGTAGCTAAAAACAATACATTTATTTCAGCAACTAAAAGGGGAAACATAAATCTTATCAGTCAAACAGGAGTGCAAGGAATACTTACAAATGTATTGTTCTGTGCCGAAGTACCATATAATTTAATATCGGTATCAAAGATGCAGCAAGCAGGATTCACCATAATATTTGATGACAAAGGCACACAAATTACAAAGGAAGGTAAAATCATCATGAAAGGTAAGACATTGAATAATCTTATAGTTCTAGAGTTTAAAATACCAGTAATAAAAGGGGAATCCGCTTCCCAAGCATGTTATGTTAATGAAAATAAATATGAATTATGGCATCAACGCCTAGGACATATAAGTAAAACTAAATTCCTGCAGTTAAAATGTCATAATATGATTGATGACTTAGATGAAATAAATACCGTAACTCCAAATGATAAGTTGTGTGAAGCATGCATAAATGGGAAGCAGACTCGCCTGCCTTTTAATAAAGTTAAAGACAAAAGTTACATTAAACGCCCTCTGTTTATTGTGCATTCAGATGTTTGTGGTCCTATAACACCTCCAACAATAGATAACAGAAATTATTTTGTTTTATTTGTTGATGAATACACACATTATTGTGTGGTGTATATGTTAACTTACAAATCAGAAGTGTTTACAGCTTTTAAAGACTATGTCGCTAAAAGTGAGGCTAAATTCAATTTCAAAGTAGTAAATCTTTATAGTGATAACGGTGGTGAATACTTATCCACCGAAATGAAAAACTACTGTAGAGAAAGAGGCATAAGCTATCATTTAACAGTTCCTAGGACCCCACAGTTAAATGGTGTTGCAGAACGTATGGTTCGCACAATAACAGAAAAAGCTCGTGCTATGTTAAATGGCACTAAAGCATCAAAACGTTTTTGGGGAAATGCAGTTTTAACTGCAGTTTATTTAATAAATATTACGCCTACGAAAGCTTTAAGTCAATCAAAGACACCATACGAGATGTGGCATGATAGGAAACCAAGCGTTAAAAATCTCAGAGTTTTCGGTTCAACTGTATATGTTCATAATAAAACCAGTAAAAACAAATTTGACAATAGGTCGTGGAAAGGAATACTGGTAGGTTATGAACCCAATGGTTATAAAGTTTGGAATACAGAATTCGAAAAATATGAAACTGTAAGGGACGTTGTAATTGATGAGACTAATTTTATCGAATCTAGGCCTTCATTACGACCTGAACGGAGTAATAATACATATTCCCAAGACGAAACTGATAATGACTCCGTAACAAAATCAGTGTCTTATAAGTCTCATAGTTCTGGCCCTAAATCAGATAGCTCTCAATCTGATGAATGCAGTACAAGTAAAATTCGAAAAATCGGTAGTCATGAAATACCGAATGAACCTGAAAATGAATCTGAGAGTAGTTTGAAACACAAAAATCAGGATAAACCTGATGAATTTTTAAATTTACGAAGAAGTGAAAGACTGAAAACATGTTCGCGTAAATCATATAATGAAAATGACTATGATGTCTATAGTGCGTTATCCATCACAAGTAATATACCAAAATCATTAAATGAAATTAAATCTCTGAACGATAGGAATCAGTGGGAAAAAGCAGTCAGAGAAGAACTCAATTCTCTTAAGAAAAATAATACATGGACATTAGTACCAAAACCATTAAATAAAAATATTGTAGACTGTAAATGGATATTCACTATTAAAAATGACGTTTCAGGTCAACCTTCAAGATATAAGGCACGTCTTGTCGCTAGAGGTTTCAGTCAAGAATATCTTAGTGATTATAATGAAACATTTGCACCAGTTGCTAGAATAGCAAGCTTTAGATTCTTAATTAGCTACGCAAATCAATATAATTTACTGATTCATCATATGGATGTAAAAACAGCATTTCTAAATGGTACACTAAAGGAAGAAATCTACATGAAAGTTCCTGAAGGTGTAAAATGTAAAGATAATTACGTATGCAAATTAAACAAAGCTCTTTATGGCTTAAAACAATCAGCTAGATGTTGGTACGAAACATTTGAACAATGTCTCAAAGAAATAGGTTTTCAGAACTCCCCAGTAGATAGGTGTATATATATGAAAGGTAAAGGAGACATTTCTAAAAATATTTACGTAATCTTGTACGTCGATGATTTAGTTATAGCATGTGCAGATTTGCAAACAATGAATAATTTCAAAGCATATTTAATGACTAAATTCGAAATGACCGACTTACACGATATCAAATTATTTTTGGGCATTAAAATAGAGAGACACCATGATAAAATTACTTTAGACCAAAGTGCTTACATTAAAACCGTTTTGAATAAATTTAATATGAGTGATTGCAATCCTATAAACACACCGATGGAGCTTAAATTAAACTATGAAGCTCTTAACGCTGATAAGAAGTGTGACGCACCATGCCGTCACCTGATCGGTTGTTTAATGTACATTATGCTTTGTACGCGTCCGGACTTAAGTACATGCGTAAATATTTTAAGTCGGTACACAAATAAGAACAATAAAGAATTGTGGTTATGCTTAAAGCGAGTTTTAAGATATATCAAAGGCACAATTGATTTGAAGTTAACATATA
Source organism: Achroia grisella (assembly GCF_030625045.1). Taxonomy (NCBI): domain Eukaryota; kingdom Metazoa; phylum Arthropoda; class Insecta; order Lepidoptera; family Pyralidae; genus Achroia; species Achroia grisella. Next base: position 1,471 of record NW_026712982.1, on the reverse strand, counting down.
CAAGAAATAATTACAATAACATCCTAAGTGGATATGTCGACTCAGATTGGGGTGGCCACGATTGTAATGATAGGAAAAGCACTACTGGATATGTGTTTAAATTATTTGATCAAAATACAATTACATGGTGTACAAAGAGACAAACATCAGTAGCGGTCTCGTCTACTGAATCCGAATATATGGCTTTATATGAAGCTGTTAAAGAAGCATTATGGCTTAAGTCTCTGGCAGAAAGCATAAACTTAAAAATTAATAAGCCCATTATTTTATATGAAGATAATAACGGATGTATTAGCATAGCTAATAATCCAACAAGTCATAAAAGGTCCAAACACATAGATATAAAATATCATTTCTCTAGAGAACAAGTTGAGAAAAATGTAATAAAATTAAATTATATTTCCACAGGTAACCAGTTGGCAGACTTGTTGACAAAACCTTTACCAGTCGTGTCTTTTATAAGACTGAGAAAAGGATTGGGTATAGAATAAGTTTTAATTTAAGTACAATTTCATTATGAAATGGTCTGATCAGGTTTTTCTGGGTTTTCCCTGATCCTGTGCAGCAAATGTTGGACCATTATTGTACAGTTGTCCCAGACCTTACTTGGAAGTATAATATGTTACGTCGTATTTATAAGTTGGTATTCACTTTGTAATGTTGAATTGTAGACTAGATACTGTATAGTAAACTAACGAATGACTAAAAGTTAGGGATTAATTTTTGAGGGGGCGTGTTGGATTATATAAAGCAAAAACTAATACCCCTAACTTTCGATAACATTGTTCTTTGTTCTATCTGAACAATCTACTGTTTATTTAACTCTACACACACTGCGTCACGGGATCTTGTTAGACGGACGTATTGCTTCCAAGTACCATTTAAAGTATAGAATAAATATTTCAATATCAAATTAGTATATTATTTCTTTTAATCCCATACCTCCTTGATATTTCAACTTGTTATTCCTATACTTTAAATGGTATAGACAAGATCCTGGACGCAGTGTGTGTAGAGTTAAAAATAAACAGTAGATTGTTCAGATAGAACAAAGAATAATGTTATCGAAAGTTAGGGGTATTAGTTTTGCTTTATATAATCCTACACAAATTAATCCCCCAACTTTAGTCATTCGTTAGTTTACTATACAGTATCTAGTCTACAATTCAACATTTACAAAGTGAAATGCCAACTATAAATACGGCGTAGCCTGCGAAACAAGGACTAACTATACAATAATGGTCCAACATTTGCACAGGATCAGGAAAACCCAGAAAAAAGTCGAGACCATTTCACCTGTGAAATTGTACTTAAATTAAAACTATTCTATACCCAATCCTTTCTCAGTCTTATAAAGCACGACTGGTAAGATTTTGTCCACCCTTGGCAATTACCTGTGGAAATATAATTTAATTTTTATTGCATTTTCTCAGGTTGTTCGGAGACTGCTAAGTTACGTTTAACCTTGTAT
>NW_026712981.1:0-35485 GCF_030625045.1 Achroia grisella | reverse complement strand
CTCTTTCGTTGGGTGAGCCGCGGCATTCAGTCGACGAGCGCAGATACTAAAGTGAATTGTATTAGAAATGGGTTTATCCCGGTCTGAATGTTAATGCATTATAAAAGGGCCTTTTAAACCTACACCCGTGTCACAAGTCACGGGCGCTACCCGGGGTTTCTCTTGCGATAGCCGGCTTCAAATCTAAATGGTCATCATAAATAGTGGTTCTGGGGGGAAGGGGATTGTTAGTAATGTGGACTGATGATCCCATTGCTATCAATGTACCATGTCAGGTTGACCTCCACGCGGTTCCCCCTGGAAACCATCGTGATAAATTCCCGGTGAATTTATCACGATGGGCTAACTGACCTGACTTCATGTTCATCTTATCATCCTCCACTGGTGCCCCGCCAGCGTAAACCGTAAGCGCAGGTGGGAGCATCATTCCATTATCATTCACTAAAAAAAATAGTGGTTCCTACATAAGTTACTCCTTATTACATCAGCTACCTGCCAAAAAAAGTCCCGTCAAAATCGGTCCAGCCATTTCAGAGATTAGCCGCAACAAACAGACAGACAAAAATTGTAACAAACGTAGTAAAAAAACTGTTATTTCAATATTACAAACAGACACTCTCATTTTATTTACTTGTATAGATGTATATATTATTATTATTATTATGTACTTATATGTATTCTCCTGTATTTATATTTAATTAATCTTAATCGCATCAGAATTACCAATAGGCTAATTTAAAAAGATATTATGTTTAGTATTATTAGTATGCGTGCGCGAGCGCAGCGGGCGAATGTGTCCACTTACTACTTATATCTTAATAAATAAATGTATTAACTAGTGACAACAAATAACAACACTATAGTATACTAAACCTACGGAAAATGTATATTATAGTACTGTGTGATTAATCGTTACAAGAAAAGTGTATAATTATTTTGTGATTAAAATATTAGAGCAAGAGCCCACGACGGCCAGACATACGTCATTTTAGTAAACGTGAAAGTTCTTGTATGTGTGTCCCCAACACAGGTAAGAACGATCCCCAAACATGAAACCTGGATCGTGGTTCCTTTGGCAGGTAACAGGTAACAAAGGTGTAAAAATTTTCATATCAAATTCGTTATTTTAAGAAACTCCATATTTTATAAGTGGTAGAGCAAGCTGTACGACTACACGTGGTTGTTCAGCTCGATTGGGCCGCTCGAACCGGGAAATACCACACCTCGGCAGAAAACCGGCGTTAAGGGGGTCTTCCTATGTGATGGGTTGAAAAAATCGATTTTTTTTTTTTCATAAATTGCTCCCTTAACATGTCTAGAATACGGTAGTAAAGCGATTTTAGAAAATTCGAAGTCGTTTTAAAGATACAGCAAGTAAAAGAAAGAGCGGTTCGGAGCGGTGAGTTGGCAGTTAGAGACCGGGCCTATTGTGTACCGTCGGCTTTATACCTGGCCTCCCTTTTATTAATATATTTGTTTATACAAGTTTAGACACGTTTCTACAGACTTAAAAAGGATAAAACCAATAAAGGAATAGGAGGAAAAGGAGCAGGTAAACTTACTGATAAAGTTATCCAAGAAATTACAAAATTCTACGGATTAGCAATTCGACGCCATCCAGATTCGCTTGAAGATATGAGAAAGGAAGTTTGGGCAACGTACTATCACAAATGTTCTTCTGATGAAAACCCTCAGCATCAATTTTGTCCAGAAGGCGAAGACAGTTGGTGTAAATGGCGTAAGGCTGAAGCTAATAATGAACTGGACCAATTTCATCACGATAAACCACCTCTAATTCCGCAAGTCCAAGAAGCTATCAAACCGGTTTTCGAAGATTTATCGAAAGACGAATTATTAATTCGTTGTTTAGGAGCAGAGACACAAAACAATAACGAATCTTTGAATTCTTTGATTTGGACTTTCGCTCCTAAACATCTTCATTCTGGTCCCAAAGTTGTTGAAATTGCTAGCTACTTAGCAGTTATTATCTTTAATGAAGGTTTTCAAGGTATTTTAAAAGTTATGTCGATTATGGGATGCCCTGTTGGTCGTGAAGCCCAAGCGTATGTTGAGAAACGGGATGAAAAGCGAATCTTACGCTCTGAGCGGCGCGTAAGTGATGTCGTTAAACAAGCCAGGATTGACTAAAGAGCTGAACAATCTGCTTTAAAAGAGTTTCACGAGGAAGAGGAAGGAATACTCTATGGACCAGGCATCGCCGATTGAGAGTAAGTTGATATTTTAATAGTTTTTAACGGACTTGAAACTTTAAACGCGTTTTTCTCAAAACTGTGTTTTTCAAACTTTCCTCCATTGTATCTCAGAAACGGCTGGACCGAATTACTTGAAATTTACAGGGCACACTCAATATATGTAAACGCATGGAATGAACTATTATCAATCGAAAATTTTCAAAACTTCGATTTTTTTATAGCAAAAAACAAAAAAAAAACGCCTAATTTGCAACTTTTATTTCAAATGTCTATCAAAAATCCAATTTTTTTATATTCATTTGATTATAGGTCATTCCGTGCTTTTAAGCCTACAAATTAAAACGCGGTTTTTTTTTTTTTTCAGATAAGCCGATCAGCCTGAATCGTGGAGGAAGTGGGAGCTCTTTTTTTCGAGGCGGGGGTGTTCAGAGCGCTGTAACTCTAGTTTGACTGAATATTTTTAGCTGAAATTTTATATTTATACTGTCCAAATATGTGTTAATAAATGATAAAAAACTTGAAGCTTTAAATATTTACTGGTCGTAGAAAAAAAATCCTAAAATATCCCTAAAAAACAGGCCGTCACATAGGAAGACCCCCTTAAGCGATATCGCGTTTCGCATGGTGAGCTGTAGGTTCCGGACGCCCCTCCCCCTCCCCCTATCCCTTTCCTACTTCCTTCCCCTACCCACCCCTTTCTTACATACCATGGCAGCGGATTATAAGAGATTTTTACCCCAGGGTGGTACCAGTAACCATGTTACTGGAGAATCCACCCCTGAGATATCACACTCAGGCTGCCCTGCGTATTCTGGGGTGGGCAATTCTCCGCTCAATTTGGCCAGAAGGAAACCGAGCAAATCTCCATCGGCGTTTCCCTTGCTCATAGTCAGTTTTTGCAACATCAGGGGAATTCATTCCAATCTCAACGCCGTTCACCACCATCTAGAGACGGCGAGGCCGGCTTTGCTCTTCCTTACGGAGACGCAAATATCCTGTCCCGACGAAATTTCGTACCTGACCTACCCTGGATATAAATTGGAACACCATTTTATTCCACGGGCCGGTGTGTGCGCTTATGTCAGAGAGGATGTTTGTTGTCGCCGTCTTGGTACACTTGAAGGTACTGACCTGTCCATTTTATGGTTGCGTGTAGATTGCGATGACCACCCCCGCATCTATGCATGCTTATACAGGTCCCATAGCGGTAACACCGAAACTGACCGACTCATTGAACACGTCCAAATGGCTACAGATTTTTTGCTCCAACAGATTCCCTCCGCTGAGGTCGTGATTCTAGGTGACTTCAACGCCCATCACGCCGAATGGCTCGGTTCACGTACCACCGACTATGCGAGGAGATCTGTTCATGGCTTTGCTTTGGCATATGGTTTGACGCAACTGGTATCCTCGCCTACGCGAATTCCTGATGTTGTTGACCATATACCTTCACTGTTGGACCTTCTGCTGACTTCTCATCCGGACGGATATCAGATCTCTGTGGAAGCCCCACTGGGAACCTCTGATCATTGTCTGATACGGAGCGAAGTGCCTCTCACGCGTCTTTCTTTGCCGCGATCTATTGGTCGACGTCGTGTTTGGCATTTTAAGTCGGCAGATTGGGATGAGATGCGAAGTTTTTTTGCATCTTACCCATGGAGGCGAGTTTGCTTCGCACTGGACGATCCCGATGCAATGGCTGAATCTGTCACCGATGTAGTACTTCAGGGAATGGAGATGTTTATTCCAAATTCCCTGGTACCTGTCGGTGGTAGGTCTCAATCCTGATATGGCGGATCCTGTAGATCGGCGTCTCGCCATAAGCAGGAATGCTTCCGTGCCTGGATTGCAGCTGTGAAGTCGAGTGATCCAGATACCAGTGCCCATAAAAGGAAGTATAACTCCGCTTCCAGGTCCTTCAAAAGAGTTATAGCCACAGCAAAGTCGGAGCACATCAGCAGAATTGGTAGGAGACTGAACAGTCTTCCATCTGGATCCCGGGCTTTTTGGTCTCTTGCCAAGGCTGCTCAGGGAAATTTCTGTCAGCCATCTTTTCCACCACTGCGCAGAGCGGATAACTCGTTGGCCCAACATGCTAAAGAGAAGGCCGATCTCCTTGGGTCTCTTTTTGCATCCAACTCGACACTGGACGATAGGGAGCAATCACCGACGGTCATCTCGCGGTGTGAGACTTCTATGCCAGAGGTAAAATTTACCCAAAAGCTGGTACGTAAGTCTCTTTTCTCCCTAGATATCCACAAGTCGAGTGGGCCTGACGGTATTCCTGCTATTGTGCTCAGGACGTGTGCACCTGAGTTGGCTCCGGTACTAACGCGTCTTTTCCGGTACTGCTACTCTACAGGTGTAGTCCCGAAACTTTGGAAGACGGCTTTGGTTCATCCGATCCCTAAGAAGGGAGAACGCTCAGATCCAGCTAACTATAGGCCCATAGCCATCACCTCCTTATTCTCAAAGATCATGGAGTCGATTGTCAACCGTCAACTCCTACGATACCTAGAAGTGAACCAGTTGATTTCTGATCGTCAATATGGCTTTCGCCAGGGTCGGTCGGCTGGTGATCTTCTAGCGTATTTGACACATCGATGGGCAGAGGCTATTGAGAGTAAGGGGGAGGCCCTATCTGTTAGTCTGGATATTGCGAAGGCCTTTGATCGGGTTTGGCACAAGGCTCTTCTTTCAAAGCTACCATCCTTTGGGTTGCCTGCGAAGTTATGCAAATGGGTCGCCAGCTTTCTCGCTGATCGGAGCATCAAGATCGTTGTCGATGGTGCTTGCTCCGACCCACACTCTTTGAATGCTGGTGTTCCACAAGGCTGTGGGCTATCTCCGACTCTGTTCCTTCTGCATATCAATGACATGTTACAAATCAACAACATTCATTGCTATGTGGATGACAGTACCGGAGATGCCTTGTACAGCGGCCATGCTAATATGTCGCAGGCAAAAGTTATAGAGTACCGGAACAAACTTGTGTCCGAAATCGAAACTTCACTCCATCAAGTTTCGGTCTGGGGTCAGGAAAATTGTGTTCAATTCAACCCCAAGAAGACACAAGTTTGCGCGTTTACCGCTAAAAAGAATCCATTTATCGTATCTCCTCAGTTTCAATACACTCTCCTTGATGTGAAGCCAAATCTCGAGGTCCTTGGCGTTGATATATCCAGTGACGTTCAGTTTTGCGGTCATTTGGAGGACAAGGCTAAAATAGCCTCAAAGAAGCTTGGTGTGCTCAGTAGAGTGAGACGGTATTTCACGGCGGCCCATCGCTTGCAATTATACAAGGCGCAGATCCGGCCGCATATGGAATACTGTTCTCATCTCTGGGCCGGAGCCCCACAATACCAGCTACTTCCATTTGACCGCATTCAGAACCGAGCAGCCAGAATCATTGGTAATCAACGTCTATGTGACAGACTCGACCCATTGGCTTTGCGGCGAGATATTGCATCTCTGTGTATTTTCTACCGCATATATCACGGGGAGTGTTCTGAGGAATTGTTCGGATTAATACCAGCTGCTGAGTTTCACCACCGTACCACCCGCCAGAAACTGAAATACCATCCTGATCATCTGGATGAATGGCGGTCTTCCACAGTACGGTTTTCTAGAAAGTTTTTGCCTCGCACAACCACATTGTGGAATCACCTTCCAGCAATGGTATTTCCGAACCGATACGATATTGAAACCTTCAAGAAAAGAGCTTATTCCTTTTTAAAAGGCCGACAACGTACTTGCAATTCCCCTGGTGTTGCGGGAGCTCATGGGCGGCGGTAATCACTTACCATCAGGTGAGCCGCATGCTCAATTGTCCCCTGTTATAAAAAAAAAAAATTCATATATTGTTCGTAGCATTATTATATCTTGCGCTGCTCATTGCCAGACACTTAGTGTGGTTCCAACCCCCCGCCGGACCCCCCTAAACTATACTATTTTAGAAATACATTTACGTTATTTTAATAAAGCTGAAATTTATATACATATATTATTGAGAGTTCTCTCAAACTAAGTTTCCTAAATTGCCAGACAGTTAGTTGCCAGGCAGTTCTTGGTTCCTTATCCTACCAGACTCATTGAAACCGAATATTGGGTAACAACGGTGTATACAATTTCATATCAAATTCGTTATTTTAAGATGCTCCATTTTTGATGACTGGAAAGGGGAATTTAATTGCAATCCCAATTCAAATCAATGATACCCTAAATAACGTTATCATATAAGATCTAAATAACCTAAAAGAACAGACTTTAGAACTAAAAACAGAGATCAACAACATTCGTAAGGATTACAGTGACATAAAGACCAGCTATATGAAGTTGTAAAGGCGTCAAAATGAAACTTAAAAAGAAATTGCCACAATTCAGAAAGCACTACAATTTACCAACGAGCAACAAGATGAATGTACAAAACAAATTGAAAAAATGTCTGATACAATCAAAAGTATCGACTGCTTCGAAGAAGAGATCAATAATCTAAAATTACAAAATCTGCAGTTAATCTCAATAATAAACACAAACGAACAAAGAAATAGGCAACTAAATATAGAAATTGTGGGTGTGCCTGAATTTACCTATGAAAATATAAAAGACAGTGTCATAAAAATTGTAAAAACACTCGGTATGGATATTCAAGCAAGTGACGTTTTGCAAGTAAATAGAATCACTCCAAAAATAAAAATCCAAGGTCGGCCCAGAGCGATCGTAACTAAGCTAAACTCAAAGTTACTCAAAGACAACATCATTTCTCGTGCACGGAAGACACGATTGACTACAAAAGATGTCGATTTACCAGGTGAACAGAAACATATTTTTATTAATGAACACCTCACTCCGTACAACAAACAGTTATTAAAAAAATCTAAAGACCTGGCCAAAGCAAAATAATATCTTTTTGTGTGGATAAAAAATGGCAGCATTTTGTTACGAAAGGACGATACTACACATGCGATTCAAATTTTTACCGAAGAAGATTTAAAAAAGATCAGTGCATAACAATCCACATTTATAATATTTCCTATATATATTAGTGATTAAGAGCTATTTTTGTCTATATTTACAACATCTTTATTTCATTACATTATTTGTTATTCAATTAAAAAAGTAAATCACAATACAAAAATAAAACCGATGATTATTGTAAAATTTATGTTTTTATCAAAAATAAATTTTGATATATTGCATTTTGAATGGTATCATTGTAAAACTATATTGGCGATATATATTTTCATATACACCGCGTACATCCTAAGACATTATCCATCTTACTTTTTAGTTAATAAAATAAAATTCATGTGTACACTACATAACACACACACACACATACATTGACACTGCGAGGGCGTGTAGTAGTAGAACGCGAGCAATGCCAATTCATTTCATGAGTCACTCAGGTTGTACTACGGTTGTGCACCGTACCTATAACCGCCAAACCGTATTGCACTGAGCAAACTGGCAACGGCAAACTAGAATTTCTTATTGCAATGCCCTCGAGATTCGAACAAACATAAATTATTGTGCGTGTATAAACCGTTTAAAGAATTAACAATATTATTGAAAATATATCTTTGTAATTAAAAATTAATAACTCCAGTAACTATATATCGAGTATGTTAGTACGGTTTAGTCCCCACAGTATAATATTCACATGGAATATCGCTTGGAATGTTTACAGAAGATATTTACCTATTTATTTATTTATAATTGCACATGCGTATACATAAATTTCCATATGATAAATTAACAATACACGTGGACTCTGTTTAAAGAGTATGGCAATATCGTAGACGACTCATTCCCATCATGAAATTTAAAATTTTGATCTGTTGTGTCCATTTAGCTCCTATAGTACGTCTGTTAAAAATTCTTTTACTGTATAGTAAGCTTAAATAAATAAATTTTACCTTCTTATTTTATGGTTTCCGGGATTTTATTATATATTACAATGGATCGGTAATACGGACTCGCCCTAAACATTTCTATTTTAGGTTCTGGTAGAGACAGTTGGCTTTTTAATCTATTATTACATTTAAAATTAAAATATGATAAATGCTCATGAACAAATACAGCTATCTCCAATATATAAATAGAGATTTATTAAAAATCTAAATTACCGATTTCGTAAGCCATAAGCCATTCATCTGTTTATAAGGATAACTGTAAACAATACAATATATTGACACTCGATGATAGACGTACGGTGACGGATTATTATATCTGTTACGTTTTCTTGTACGATATAGTAAACGGACGTCTCGATTGTCCAGATTTAGAATCGAGTATATTGTACGATGTACCAATTAACCGTTCACGACGCAACACTCCACCATTGCTACACGTACCAAGCGCGAAGAATATATTATCCTAAGTTATAAGAAGAAATGATATTTTATATTGTTATAAATACATTTCAGGACAGACCATTGAACTTGGCTGGCACCCATTTATATCTCACCTCTTTTGTCGTAGAAGTCAACGATCAAGGTATATATCATAATATTAAACTCGGCTATTATTACATTATACTATTACATTTCACATTTATGTTTTATTGATATCAATATTTTTTGTACATAAATTATTAGTAGGTATTTATTTATAACAAAATTAATACCAAATTATTTTTGATAAACTACTGTATTTTCGTACGTTTACACAAAAAATACACGAAAAAAAGACAATTATACCCCGTATAATTGTCTTTTTTTTGTGTTATTTTCTATATTTTCTTTTACCTTTGAAATGTATGTGCAGTGCATTGCCAATTCAGTATTAGCAATTTATGACCAAATCGGGGCGGTATAACGTGCGCAGATGGTTGTACTCTATAATAGAGCTCTTGTGACTTGGATCTAAATTGTTAAGATGTGGTCCATCTAAGGTTTTAACTCTGGAGAGTCCAACGTAAGCCTGCTCTTTACTAAATATAGAGGAGCCTATGTTGAGAAGAGCATTGTCAAAGCTAAGGCCTTGTGATTTGTGGATAGTAATAGCATATGTTAAGCAAATAGGGAATTGTTCCTTGTGAACATTAACATTATTTAATATCTGAAACTTGGTATTGACTCGTTCTAGTTCGTAAAGACGATTATGTAACAAATTAACTGTTATCTATTGAATTCTCAAGAAAAATAATTTGTTACCAATGAGTTCTCATTCTCGAGTTAATTATACATACCTACTTATAACTATACTAAAATTGTTATTAATTTTTAATTTAAACTATTGCCTATATCATACGTATTTACTAAAAGAATGTAATAATAATATAACCATAAATATATAAGTATAATTTAAGAGTATCGAGGGACAACTGAACATTAAGATGGCGCTCGCGCTTATGAACTTACGAGGGCGGCTGCCATTCGCTCGGACAGGTTCGCGTCAACGTTTTATCGCACCGCTCCCACACGGCGCCGCCGCGGCGCCCTATACCGAAATGCCTATTATTTAATAATAATTTATAAATAACTAGCTGAGCCGGCGTACTTCGTAACGCCTAACAGTCGATTCTCTAATTTATTAGCCGGGTCAGCTAGTAAGATAAAAGATAGTTATTAAGTCACATTATGTCAAAAAATAAAATTATTTAGCAACTAAAATTATTTTAATAGTCAATATAAAATTACAATTTCATATTTTTATTATGATACCAACTTAATATATTTCATTTTTACTTGTTCGAAATGAAGTTTTATTTTTATTGTAGTACTTTATGATACATGATATTCTTTATGTGAATAATGGCGCAATAGTAGGTGCAATAAAATGTCCTGCATGTTCTGTTGGCCCACAGCTCAATTATCAGCTCTAATAACAATTTTGTGATCATCAGATGGCGTCATATCTATTGCACTATTAATGGAAAATTGTCTTGCCTTGCAGTCGTTATCTGACACTGGTAAAAGTGAACCTGCTCTGTGATATATTTGACCTTCTATCTAAAAGACAGATAATATAATATTCTAAAGTACAGCAAAAAAATGTATTGTAAAAATATATATGGGTTACAATAGTTGTGATTAATAAACACAAAATAGCAAATAGGTACCTCCCTAAAAAATTGACATGAAAATTTTCCAAACTACTTTTGTTGCTCCAAATAAAATCATTTGAAAGCAATTGTTGTATTGTTGAATATTGTTTAAAAAATGTATGAAATCTGTTCCTATTTCTAAAACCAATGAGTACAATGGTTCTGGAGGTGGAAGCAATGGTATCAATTTCACCTTTCCATATGCGCAACACAGTCCATTAGCTCCAGTTTTGTATATCAATGCCTTACAATATTGCAAACTGAGTTTATAGGCCCAATAGTAACTGTAACACTGTCAATTGACCTATTGTAAAAGAAAGCAGCTCGATTCAAACTTGCACCATTATTAGTCGAATATAGCACTTCACGGGTCTGTCTTATCCGAATTATTTCATCTTCATTGCAATCTTCGTGTTCCTGGGCAGCACGATTGATTCGTTACATTTCGGGATCTGTCTAAATTTTTCCGCCGCTTTATTAACAGAACTTGTCAGTTGAAGATTATCGAGGCGTATTTTATAAGAGGCTTGTCGAGTATAAATGAGTTACAAACACACAAGACTTTTTAAATTTTTTGATTTTAGATTTGTAGTAATATTATAGCTGCACATCAATGCACATCAATCAGACATTTACATTTCAAGTGACATTTTATCACTGACAACCAGTTTTTGACTAATATTGTCACATGGCTTCCCGGAACCTCTCTACTTACACTTGAACTTTATGGTATGGTATTAAAGTTCAAATTGACTTTTAAGTATCATTAAGAATCGTTTGTATGGGAATACAGAAAAGTGTTTTTAGGCAATTTTTTTAATTTTTCTCTCCGTAAGAACCATCCTCGTACCTCAAGGAATATTCTAAAAAAAGAATTATCTAAATCGGTTCAGTAGTTCTCGAGATTAGCGCTTACCAACACATTTAGCGATTCATTTTTATATTATTGTTTGTTTGTTTGTTTTGTCATATAAATTAATAACGCTAAAAAAAAATAGGGGTTGGTGACAGAAGGGTGAAAATTTAGTGTTGTATGTATTTTTTAATGACACATACTAAAAAAATATAAATAAAAAATTTTGCCTAAATATTATAAAAAAATAATGTTAGGGGTGGACTTGCTTATCACTTAGGGGTATGAAAAATAGATAGTAGCCGATTCTCAGACCAAATGAATATGCATATAAAATTTCATAAGAATCGGTCAAGCCGTTTCACACACGAGAATTTTATATATAAGATAGTATATGCATATAATAAGCGAGAAACTTGCGTGTTGCTCCTTTAAATGATCATTATAACTTTACATTTTAAATTCGAAACGTGTGAATCCAAACTACCAACTATTACTAATTTATTAAGATCAGATAGAAGATGTTCAGAAAGATATCAGTAAACCCTGTTCAACGCTCTTTACTACGAAGTTTGTGGAGGGATCCTCTCCATCCACTCCTCTTGATTGCAGCTCAAAACATTTACATTACATATAACACTACTTGACTGTTATATGTAATGTTTTTCGATCACTGCACTGGATGTCGTATTAGTATTCATATTGTAGTCTTCAACTCACTTCGTGTGGGCGTCTACTAAGCTACTAAATAAATAGTCGGTGTGTAGCAACTAGCATATTAAAATATAAAACACGAATTGTTGAGGATGTAAAAGAAATAAATAGATTTTGCTTATTCGAGCGAGAACAAAAAGCGCGGCAACCGGCGGCATTAGTACTGCAAGAAAAACGCGAGAGGCGCTGCAGTCGCGCTCGCTCGCACCTACGTCCGCCATAACGCGCGTTTATTTAATATTAAGAATAGAATAGAATAGAATAGAAAATCATTTATTCAAATAAACTTAATTTAAGCACTTTTGAATAGTCAACATTTTTTTAAATCTACCGCTTATTCGGAAAGCTGTCTCATCACAAGAAGAATAAGCAAGAAACTTGTGTGTTGCTCTTTTAAACAATCCTTGTAAGTTCACATTTTACAAGTCGAAACATGTGAATACGAATACAAACTACCAACCAGCACTAATTTATTTAGGCTCAAATATAAAAACACAATAAGATTAAATCAGTCGTAGTGATAAGAGCAGACCAGTCCCTACAAGCAGCACTCGTTCACGAGTATGACGGAGTAATATTAAGAATACATTTACAATTAGTTTTTTTTTATATTTACGTGTCGCCTACACGAATATTAATATTCCCAGCACGAGACGGGCGCGCGCGCGCCACATATGGCATGATCCTATCATTACTATTATTTACAATGCTTGATCGATTCCTGGAAACCAAACCTTGACCGCGTTTCGGCCTTACTTTCACTATACCTACTATAAATGAGAAGATACAATTCATTTAACACGTTAAACGCCGATAGAAAAAAATAAAAATCGTAAAAATACTTTTGGTCGTAATTTGTTTATTATGTTACGATACGTATAGAAAATAAGTTTTATTCAATTCTGTACATGGGTTACATAGTTACAGTCAAATACATAGCTGAGGTCACCGGTGCACCCCATGGCGCACAAATACAGAAAATATATTTTCCGGTACCCGGCGCCGCGCCGCCCACCCCGCCGGCCACCCGCTACACCAGTAGTGCGCTCGCGCTTACGGTGATAGAACATGTGTTACTAGATCAATTACGTTCCTACTATCTTAGCTGTCATCATTTTCTTATTGAATAGTTAATGTGCGAGCCTTTAGATATGGATTTAGCTATGGAGGACTTCGAATTTACGCAGGATGAATGGAAGCAAATCAACGCGTCAGAAATTTCTTTTTCGATCGCTTCTATAAACAATGACGCTCTCGTAGAATCGGATAGTGAACCCATGCAATTACCGAAAAAGAAAAGACGTTTGGTTATCGCAAGTGATAGTGATAGTGACAGTGAGTCGGCTGAAAATTTTGTTACCGCCAATATAACGCAAAATGACCGTATTTCCTCAAAATGGTCGAGGCCAAAAAGACGACAGCCATCAGTGATTCCTTTCACCGAGTTCGAGGGTATGAAACCTCCATATTCTAATTTGCTGAAAGAAGCTGGCCCTGACCAGTATTATGATCTATTGGTGCCTGAAGAAATTCTTGAAATGATTGCTGAGCAGACAAATTTGTTCGCAAGTCGAAACATCACAGCCAGGCAAACAAAGCCTGGATCAAGGTCTCATTCATGGAAGCCAACAAACAAGACAGAAATAAAACAGTTTCTTGGGCTGGTCTTGTTTATGGGCGTAGTAAAGCTGCCGAAATTAGCTTATTATTGGAGCAAAGACAAGATACTTGGACAAACTTTTCCAGCCACCGTTATGAGTAGGAACCGCTTCGAGTTACTACTGCAATACCTACACTTTAGCGACAATTTATCTGTCGACAGAAATGATCGTATTGCCAAAATAAGACCTTTAATCGATGCTCTCAATGCTACTTTCCAGAAATATTATTCGCCTAAAGAAGATGTTTGTGTGGATGAAAGCCAAGTACCTTTCAGAGGTCGAATAATATTCAGGCAATACAATAAAAGTAAGCGACACAAGTATGGCATGAAGCTATTTAAGTTATGTACTGTTCCCGGATATACTTGCAAACTTAATTTGTATAGTGGGAAAAACATTGACGCAATAAATACTACGCCAACAAATGTGGTGATGGCACTATGTGAAAATATATTTGACAAAGGACACACGCTAGCAACTGATAATTGGTACACTAGCTTGCAACTGGCTTATCGGTTATTGGAGGAGCAAACCCATTTAATTGGCACATTGCGAAAAAACAGAAGAGGATTGCCTAAGGCTGTTGTTGATTCGAAACTGCAAAAAGGTGAAACAATGGCTATGGAGAATGAAGATGGAGTAACAGTGCTTAAATGGAAAGATAAGAGGGACGTGCTTATTCTGTCGACAAAGCATTCCGACAAAATTGCTGTGGTGGTGAGAAAAGGCAAACAGATTCGTAAACCAAAAGTTATTTTGGATTATAATAAATCGAAAGGGTCTGTAGACATGAGTGACCAGATGGGTGCCTATTCTTCGCCATTGCGGAAAACCGTAAAATGGTATAGAAAATTGGCAATAGAACTACTTCTAAATACGGCAGTTGTAAATGCTTGGGTCATGTACAATGAAAATAAGCAGAGCAAATCTTCAATTGTCGACTTTAGGAGGGCTCTCATAAATTATTTGACTCGGCCAGCAGATTGCCAAGAAATAATTATCAATGAAAGACCTAAAAGACTCAAGCATGTTCTAAAATTAAAGGAAGGAAAAGTAAGAGACACGCGTCGTTTTTGCGTGCAATGTTATAAAGATTCAGTACAGGAATTTGGTCGTAAAGTAGCTAAGAATAAAGCTAAGAAAGTGAGTACGTACTGTGTGCAATGTAAGGGGGAGCCTCACTTTTGTCTAAAATGTTTCAATTATGTCCATCGCTAATATGTTGATGCTATAAAAGATTTCTTATCTCATCTTTTACAGCATGTTTTGTCAAATATTATGGCTAATTATTTATATTTCTAATGGTTGTTTGTGATTATGCATACTAATGAGAACTTTATTTTATTTTTCAGTAAAACTGATTTTTATGTTTGTATTTCATTAAAAAATAAAGACTGCTAATTTTCGTTTAAATAATAAAGACTAATTTGAATTATATATCCTGAATTTTTATTTTGGTTACTTTTTTCGCTATCTTTCATTTTTTCAATTCCTTACAAGGTATGTTTGTCCCACTGCGCAGTATAGTTCTACAGCGCCGTGCCGGTCACGGAGTACGAATAAAGTAACAGTCAGTATGGCCGGCGGCGAGAAAAAGTAGTTTGAATATGACTATACGTTGAGGTCACCGGTGACCCCCATGGCGCTATGATAGAGGAAGGCTGAGGTCACCGGTGACCCCCATGGCGTTTAACGTGTTAAAATAGTCGTGTAGTTTAAATAGACTCTCCGGAATGTCGACCTTATGTCCTCTCATAATACACCTATTTTCAAGTGATAATTGCAATCTACGAAGATGAAACGGTTTGAGACGTGTATCATTAATTTTGGAGGGCCATCCATTTCATACATATTTTAATAGTCTACGTCTCCACTAACATAGATTTAAGTTCAGTGTAGAACATAGAACAGTCCGCATACGACTCCGATTTCGAATACGATGTACGCGTTACTAAGACATGTGGCACACTATCAAATAAACTTACTAATGTACAATAAATCATCATCCCGTCATACATAACGCTACAGTGGTGAGGTGATAACCACCGCGCTATAGTTCCCGGTTCCCGGTACACTGCCGTCCTTAGCGAGACAGATATACGTCGCCTCATCGCATCGCATGCTAACTCGCCCGCGCCGCTTTCGTTCGAGATTCGCTCTGTTCGGTGCACGCGCACCGAATATTACTCGGACGCGGACGACAGAGGCGCGTGCGGCGGCGGGCGGGGGACGGGGCCGGCTACGATCGCCGATCACCCGAGACAGTCTGCTCTGTCATCAGCGCGGCGTACATATTCTATAGTATAACAATAACAGCAACCAGTTTGCTGTTACTTCCGATTACCCTTTGTATGGTCCAAATATGAAAATTAACGGCTTATGATATATACACATTGATTTAACGCCGCACATCGAAAATAATGTTCGTTGCCTCCTTTTGTATTTTTGCATATCTTTTTTCGCGGCGTTTGAAATAGGTACTACTGGGTGACGCATACATTGTTAGCATTCATTTTGCGTTTGGATCGAAATACCAATTTTTCCTATTTGCATTTTTACTCAAGTGCACAAACTATAATCCTAATACCTCGCCGCCACTGATATGTCTTTAAGTACTATATTCACAGACAAGATGAGCGATCATCCGTATGCGAAACGATCCACCCTCACAACTTTATATGGCGCATTATCTACATTACAGAATAGTTAATAAGAAATCTGTGTAAAATAATAAAAGAACAAGTTAGAAATGTTTCGTAGACTTGCTATTCTAAAGTGATCATATTTATACTTTAAAACTTTAAATCTATAGCACTGACAATATTATCTGATTACATTAATAATGAGTGCGTAGCGACTTCTATGTTGATTATCGCATGCCTCTTACTTGTTATACTGTAATTATTTATATAAAAAAAAACATCTATTAAAAAGAGCAACACACAAGTTTCTTGCTCATTCTTCTTGTGATGAATCTGCATTCCGAATGAGTGGTAGAATCAAAATATGACTATTCAAAAGTGCTTGTAATGAGTTTATTTGAATAAAGATTATTTCTATTTCTATTTCTATAATTTATGTAAAGAAAAACTTTTTTTTATTCTACTACGGTAGCATACCGTCTTAGCCTATTGACATCTGAAACACGAGGGGTGTTACGTGCGCGTTGCTGACCCTAAAGAAATCTTAATATACCCACCCTTTCTGTAAATGTTATATGGTTAGTTCACTTACCAGATGTGCGCGGGAACATGTCGCGATACGAAAACTTCTGCTGTATCAAATCGCAGCTGAAGTCAATATGTTAATAAGAAACAATGTCAGTGAAACAAATAAAATTTAAAAAAAGACACGAGACACAATATATACACAACACACAACACACAGAACACGACTAAACGGGATGAACGCTCGGAGCAGACTACAGTGAACAGTGACTACACTACACTACACTAAGGCTTGATTTCACCAATCGTAGTATAAACACGTTCAAGGAAACGGAGTTCAGCGTGAACTCGAAAAAAAGAACGACGTTGATCTCGTTTTACTGGAATTCACCAGCGTTACACAGATCACGTTTGTATGGAGGCGATTCACGTTTTATTTTTTTCTTCAATTGTACTAATATGTTGGGTGTATGGCGTGAGTAAATGATAGTTAGGGTCATTCTCTATCCACGAAAAAATAAATCAGCATCGGCCATCTGCAGCCGCGCGAGTAATCATTCGGCAAAAAAACGATATTTTGTATGAAATTTTTTGCCATTTAAAGTAAATTCGTAAAGTATATTTTTTGTCTCATTTGGCTGTTTTCACCTTCTTTTTAGTTAAATATATAGTTTTAATAGCATATAGGTACTTACAACTAGTAATTCTGGTAGAAGTTTAATTATTATTGCATGTTATCGGTGGCACCTGTATTGTGATTGATGAGTCATTTGTTTGTGCGCTCAACGAGAAATGTTTCTCTGATAGACTGAATAATTTTCAGTCACTGTTATGTCCCCTACTTGAGTAATTAACACTGACTATAAATACAAAGACATTCATTAAGTCCATCTAGTTTCGCTCTTGTCGCTTATTTGTGAACATAGTGAAATACTTTTACTTTTATATTTACATTAGAACTAAGGCTGGATTTTGTACCAACCTAGATCTTTTTGTGAAATTAAGATGATATAAATTAAGATGTGGTATGTTTAATCCATATATGGATTAAACATACCACAGAGTCATACGCAAGTTAAAAAACAAATTATTAATAACCATTATTAACCATTATGGTATGTTTAATGTTTTATTGTAATATACACAGTTTCGTACTAAATAACATGTTCCCCCGTTACACATTTCTAATAATGAAAAACCTAGACCGACCCTCTTCACTTCATCTAGGATTGAAGTTTTAAGATATTAATATTCCTTCCTTCGAAACCGAATTTCATTTCATTATAGATATAAATTAACTGACCCGGCAAACCTTGTTTTGCCTTATAAATTAACTAGCTGTACCCGCGACTTCGTCCGTGTGGAATAGTGACCTATACCAAATAAATAATAAATATTTAATAATGGAACTCGAAAAATCCAAAGAAAAAAGTTTCATCGTACTAGTTTTGAAAATGACGAATTTCTTCATCTTCTATTTCATTTTACCCTCTTAATGGTAACATTTTACAAACTTAGAATGTCATATTTATTTATATTTAGTCAGCAGCATTTAGTAAAAGCACAGATAACATAATATGTAAAAGCTTACAAGATCAATTACAAGACTTTAAAACTGACGATATTTTCATATGGCCTTTCATTTCCCCTTTCAACCCTTTTTCGCATTAAAAAGTAGCCTTTATCAGGGTCTACATTATCTGTGTACCAAATTTCAATTAAATCAGATCAGTAGTTTTGGCGTGAAAGCGAGACAAACAGACAGACTGAGTTACTTTAGCATTTATAATATTTGTAAGAATATCGCTATTAAAAATAGGGGTTGGTGAAAGTCGGGCCAAAATTTAGGCGTGTATGTATTTTTAATGTAACATTATAAATAAATAAAAAAATGTCCATAATGCAAAAAAAATATTTTTTCAGGGTAGGCCACCCCTATGACTTAGGGGTATAAAAAATAGATAACAACCCTACCTCAGACCTGGCAAGTATACGTATCAAATTTCATCAAAATGTGGGAGAAGTATCGCAACTAACACTGTGATACGAAATTTCTATATATCTTCAATCGTCCCTAATGAGGTACACGATACAGTTACCTACGTATCTATTATATACCTATCTTTGCAAAACAGATGTCATGTAGACTAAATTGGCTGCCATCTATTTTCATGCTTTGTTACTAAGCATCCACTAGTAATCCGAACTGCTTCAGATCTAGCGACATCTAGCGGCTACGGCGGCGAAATAAAATAGTCCGAGTTAGGAAGGAACCATTTTCTTGTATGGGATGGGGTATCTGTATGTAATATTATGTTATCTGTGGTACCAGCTTTGTACCCGTGCGAAGCCGGGGCAGGTCGCTAGTTAATAATAAAACGAGTGGTTAAAATTCGTATAATTTAATGATTACAATTTATTTTTACATCGTTAACTTAATTGTGAATTTAATTATTATTACTATTATAGATCATTACTAGCTATCCCGGCAAACGTTGTTTTGCTATATAAATTAATAACGCTATAAAAAAATAGGGGTTGGTGATAGAAGGGTGAAAATTTAGGGTTGTAGGTATTTTCTAATGACATAATAAAAAAATATAAATAAAAAATTTTGTCCTAAAAATAAAAAAATAATGTTAGGGGTGGACAACCCTTACAACAACTTAGGGGTATGAAATTTCATAAAAATCGGTCAAGTTTCAGAGGAGTATGGTAATTAATATTGTCTTTAGATAGGGTCGTATGGCGAGGTCGTCGAAAGCGATCGTACAACACGCGGCTGGCGGGTGTTCTGAGAGGCGTTGCGTATGACCGGAGCGGGGGCGGCGTCCCCGGCGTCCCCGGGGATGAATTCACCGGGGACGGCGGTCCTGGGGATGAAGTCACCGGGGGCGGCGGTCCCGGGGATGATGTCACCGGGCGGTGGGCAGGCGGCGGGCTGCGGGCGGCGGCGACGTACGACCCTAAAGAAATCTTAATATACCCACCCTTTCTGTAAATGTTATATGGTTAGTTCACTTACCAGATGTGCGCGGGAACATGTCGCGATACGAAAACTTCTGCTGTATCAAATCGCAGCTGAAGTCAATATGTTAATAAGAAACAATGTCAGTGAAACAAATAAAATTTAAAAAAAGACACGAGACACAATATATACACAACACACAACACACAGAACACGACTAAACGGGATGAACGCTCGGAGCAGACTACAGTGAACAGTGACTACACTACACTACACTAAGGCTTGATTTCACCAATCGTAGTATAAACACGTTCAAGGAAACGGAGTTCAGCGTGAACTCGAAAAAAAGAACGACGTTGATCTCGTTTTACTGGAATTCACCAGCGTTACACAGATCACGTTTGTATGGAGGCGATTCACGTTTTATTTTTTTCTTCAATTGTACTAATATGTTGGGTGTATGGCGTGAGTAAATGATAGTTAGGGTCATTCTCTATCCACGAAAAAATAAATCAGCATCGGCCATCTGCAGCCGCGCGAGTAATCATTCGGCAAAAAAACGATATTTTGTATGAAATTTTTTGCCATTTAAAGTAAATTCGTAAAGTATATTTTTTGTCTCATTTGGCTGTTTTCACCTTCTTTTTAGTTAAATATATAGTTTTAATAGCATATAGGTACTTACAACTAGTAATTCTGGTAGAAGTTTAATTATTATTGCATGTTATCGGTGGCACCTGTATTGTGATTGATGAGTCATTTGTTTGTGCGCTCAACGAGAAATGTTTCTCTGATAGACTGAATAATTTTCAGTCACTGTTATGTCCCCTACTTGAGTAATTAACACTGACTATAAATACAAAGACATTCATTAAGTCCATCTAGTTTCGCTCTTGTCGCTTATTTGTGAACATAGTGAAATACTTTTACTTTTATATTTACATTAGAACTAAGGCTGGATTTTGTACCAACCTAGATCTTTTTGTGAAATTAAGATGATATAAATTAAGATGTGGTATGTTTAATCCATATATGGATTAAACATACCACAGAGTCATACGCAAGTTAAAAAACAAATTATTAATAACCATTATTAACCATTATGGTATGTTTAATGTTTTATTGTAATATACACAGTTTCGTACTAAATAACATGTTCCCCCGTTACACATTTCTAATAATGAAAAACCTAGACCGACCCTCTTCACTTCATCTAGGATTGAAGTTTTAAGATATTAATATTCCTTCCTTCGAAACCGAATTTCATTTCATTATAGATATAAATTAACTGACCCGGCAAACCTTGTTTTGCCTTATAAATTAACTAGCTGTACCCGCGACTTCGTCCGTGTGGAATAGTGACCTATACCAAATAAATAATAAATATTTAATAATGGAACTCGAAAAATCCAAAGAAAAAAGTTTCATCGTACTAGTTTTGAAAATGACGAATTTCTTCATCTTCTATTTCATTTTACCCTCTTAATGGTAACATTTTACAAACTTAGAATGTCATATTTATTTATATTTAGTCAGCAGCATTTAGTAAAAGCACAGATAACATAATATGTAAAAGCTTACAAGATCAATTACAAGACTTTAAAACTGACGATATTTTCATATGGCCTTTCATTTCCCCTTTCAACCCTTTTTCGCATTAAAAAGTAGCCTTTATCAGGGTCTACATTATCTGTGTACCAAATTTCAATTAAATCAGATCAGTAGTTTTGGCGTGAAAGCGAGACAAACAGACAGACTGAGTTACTTTAGCATTTATAATATTTGTAAGAATATCGCTATTAAAAATAGGGGTTGGTGAAAGTCGGGCCAAAATTTAGGCGTGTATGTATTTTTAATGTAACATTATAAATAAATAAAAAAATGTCCATAATGCAAAAAAAATATTTTTTCAGGGTAGGCCACCCCTATGACTTAGGGGTATAAAAAATAGATAACAAACCTACTTCAGACCTAGCAAGTATACGTATCAAATTTCATCAAAATGTGGGAGAAGTATCGCAACTAACACTGTGATACGAAATTTCTATATATCTTCAATCGTCCCTAATGAGGTACACGATACAGTTACCTACGTATCTATTATATACCTATCTTTGCAAAACAGATGTCATGTAGACTAAATTGGCTGCCATCTATTTTCATGCTTTGTTACTAAGCATCCACTAGTAATCCGAACTGCTTCAGATCTAGCGACATCTAGCGGCTACGGCGGCGAAATAAAATAGTCCGAGTTAGGAAGGAACCATTTTCTTGTATGGGATGGGGTATCTGTATGTAATATTATGTTATCTGTGGTACCAGCTTTGTACCCGTGCGAAGCCGGGGCAGGTCGCTAGTTAATAATAAAACGAGTGGTTAAAATTCGTATAATTTAATGATTACAATTTATTTTTACATCGTTAACTTAATTGTGAATTTAATTATTATTACTATTATAGATCATTACTAGCTATCCCGGCAAACGTTGTTTTGCTATATAAATTAATAACGCTATAAAAAAATAGGGGTTGGTGATAGAAGGGTGAAAATTTAGGGTTGTAGGTATTTTCTAATGACATAATAAAAAAATATAAATAAAAAATTTTGTCCTAAAAATAAAAAAATAATGTTAGGGGTGGACAACCCTTACAACAACTTAGGGGTATGAAATTTCATAAAAATCGGTCAAGTTTCAGAGGAGTATGGTAATTAATATTGTCTTTAGATAGGGTCGTATGGCGAGGTCGTCGAAAGCGATCGTACAACACGCGGCTGGCGGGTGTTCTGAGAGGCGTTGCGTATGACCGGAGCGGGGGCGGCGTCCCCGGCGTCCCCGGGGATGAATTCACCGGGGACGGCGGTCCTGGGGATGAAGTCACCGGGGGCGGCGGTCCCGGGGATGATGTCACCGGGCGGTGGGCAGGCGGCGGGCTGCGGGCGGCGGCGACGTACGACCCTAAAGAAATCTTAATATACCCACCCTTTCTGTAAATGTTATATGGTTAGTTCACTTACCAGATGTGCGCGGGAACATGTCGCGATACGAAAACTTCTGCTGTATCAAATCGCAGCTGAAGTCAATATGTTAATAAGAAACAATGTCAGTGAAACAAATAAAATTTAAAAATAGACACGAGACACAATATATACACAACACACAACACACAGAACACGACTAAACGGGATGAACGCTCGGAGCAGACTACAGTGAACAGTGACTACACTACACTACACTAAGGCTTGATTTCACCAATCGTAGTATAAACACGTTCAAGGAAACGGAGTTCAGCGTGAACTCGAAAAAAAGAACGACGTTGATCTCGTTTTACTGGAATTCACCAGCGTTACACAGATCACGTTTGTATGGAGGCGATTCACGTTTTATTTTTTTTCTTCAATTGTACTAATATGTTGGGTGTATGGCGTGAGTAAATGATAGTTAGGGTCATTCTCTATCCACGAAAAAATAAATCAGCATCGGCCATCTGCAGCCGCGCGAGTAATCATTCGGCAAAAAAACGATATTTTGTATGAAATTTTTTGCCATTTAAAGTAAATTCGTAAAGTATATTTTTTGTCTCATTTGGCTGTTTTCACCTTCTTTTTAGTTAAATATATAGTTTTAATAGCATATAGGTACTTACAACTAGTAATTCTGGTAGAAGTTTAATTATTATTGCATGTTATCGGTGGCACCTGTATTGTGATTGATGAGTCATTTGTTTGTGCGCTCAACGAGAAATGTTTCTCTGATAGACTGAATAATTTTCAGTCACTGTTATGTCCCCTACTTGAGTAATTAACACTGACTATAAATACAAAGACATTCATTAAGTCCATCTAGTTTCGCTCTTGTCGCTTATTTGTGAACATAGTGAAATACTTTTACTTTTATATTTACATTAGAACTAAGGCTGGATTTTGTACCAACCTAGATCTTTTTGTGAAATTAAGATGATATAAATTAAGATGTGGTATGTTTAATCCATATATGGATTAAACATACCACAGAGTCATACGCAAGTTAAAAAACAAATTATTAATAACCATTATTAACCATTATGGTATGTTTAATGTTTTATTGTAATATACACAGTTTCGTACTAAATAACATGTTCCCCCGTTACACATTTCTAATAATGAAAAACCTAGACCGACCCTCTTCACTTCATCTAGGATTGAAGTTTTAAGATATTAATATTCCTTCCTTCGAAACCGAATTTCATTTCATTATAGATATAAATTAACTGACCCGGCAAACCTTGTTTTGCCTTATAAATTAACTAGCTGTACCCGCGACTTCGTCCGTGTGGAATAGTGACCTATACCAAATAAATAATAAATATTTAATAATGGAACTCGAAAAATCCAAAGAAAAAAGTTTCATCGTACTAGTTTTGAAAATGACGAATTTCTTCATCTTCTATTTCATTTTACCCTCTTAATGGTAACATTTTACAAACTTAGAATGTCATATTTATTTATATTTAGTCAGCAGCATTTAGTAAAAGCACAGATAACATAATATGTAAAAGCTTACAAGATCAATTACAAGACTTTAAAACTGACGATATTTTCATATGGCCTTTCATTTCCCCTTTCAACCCTTTTTCGCATTAAAAAGTAGCCTTTATCAGGGTCTACATTATCTGTGTACCAAATTTCAATTAAATCAGATCAGTAGTTTTGGCGTGAAAGCGAGACAAACAGACAGACTGAGTTACTTTAGCATTTATAATATTTGTAAGAATATCGCTATTAAAAATAGGGGTTGGTGAAAGTCGGGCCAAAATTTAGGCGTGTATGTATTTTTAATGTAACATTATAAATAAATAAAAAAATGTCCATAATGCAAAAAAAATATTTTTTCAGGGTAGGCCACCCCTATGACTTAGGGGTATAAAAAATAGATAACAAACCTACTTCAGACCTAGCAAGTATACGTATCAAATTTCATCAAAATGTGGGAGAAGTATCGCAACTAACACTGTGATACGAAATTTCTATATATCTTCAATCGTCCCTAATGAGGTACACGATACAGTTACCTACGTATCTATTATATACCTATCTTTGCAAAACAGATGTCATGTAGACTAAATTGGCTGCCATCTATTTTCATGCTTTGTTACTAAGCATCCACTAGTAATCCGAACTGCTTCAGATCTAGCGACATCTAGCGGCTACGGCGGCGAAATAAAATAGTCCGAGTTAGGAAGGAACCATTTTCTTGTATGGGATGGGGTATCTGTATGTAATATTATGTTATCTGTGGTACCAGCTTTGTACCCGTGCGAAGCCGGGGCAGGTCGCTAGTTAATAATAAAACGAGTGGTTAAAATTCGTATAATTTAATGATTACAATTTATTTTTACATCGTTAACTTAATTGTGAATTTAATTATTATTACTATTATAGATCATTACTAGCTATCCCGGCAAACGTTGTTTTGCTATATAAATTAATAACGCTATAAAAAAATAGGGGTTGGTGATAGAAGGGTGAAAATTTAGGGTTGTAGGTATTTTCTAATGACATAATAAAAAAATATAAATAAAAAATTTTGTCCTAAAAATAAAAAAATAATGTTAGGGGTGGACAACCCTTACAACAACTTAGGGGTATGAAATTTCATAAAAATCGGTCAAGTTTCAGAGGAGTATGGTAATTAATATTGTCTTTAGATAGGGTCGTATGGCGAGGTCGTCGAAAGCGATCGTACAACACGCGGCTGGCGGGTGTTCTGAGAGGCGTTGCGTATGACCGGAGCGGGGGCGGCGTCCCCGGCGTCCCCGGGGATGAATTCACCGGGGACGGCGGTCCTGGGGATGAAGTCACCGGGGGCGGCGGTCCCGGGGATGATGTCACCGGGCGGTGGGCAGGCGGCGGGCTGCGGGCGGCGGCGACGTACGCGGCGACGGCGAGTGCGTGGCCTCCCGTCCTCAGACCGCTCCTCCCCGGCCCGCTGTACCGGCCGCTCATCCTCAGACCGCTGTACCGGCCGCTCATCCTCAGACCGCTGTACCGGCCGCTCATCCTCAGACCGCTGTACCGGTCGCTGCCCCGGTCTCCGGCCGTGGTCCCGGTCTGGCGGGCGTCCGTCCTCGTACCGCTCCAGCAGTTGCAGCGCGCGCCGCTTCACCTCGGCCAGTGTGGCCGCACTCGCATACGACGGAACCGCGCCTCCGCGACCGTCGTGGGTGGGCTCTTCGATAAATAATTTATAGGTTTCTTTCTTGTTTATAACGTTATCATTTATCTCTGAGCTCTCGTTCCCCTCGGTACGGTCGGTATCTTCAGAAGCGTGATCGTCGAACCGGCGATGATTCGCTTTCACCGAGGTAGTAGAGCTGCGACGGTCGTCATTATTATGCTGTTGACCTCTCGTGCGCGTGGCAGCTGTCTCTCGATGAATACCCTCATTAGGGTGTCTCTTTCTCTTATTGCTACTGTTACATACATTGTTTATAAATTCATTATAAATTAAATTGCTAAAATTCTCATGTTTGTTTCCATTCCGAGTGCATTTTTTTTTACTTAAATATTTCTCATTATAGACATTATCAGAATATTGTTTATCATTTCTTACATCGGTGTCAGGCGGGTATGTAGAATCTTTAGAATCATAGCAATGCCGTTTACGTTTATTCTCACTGGTAACACAGCTACTGGTATATTCAGTGTCATCGAAATCACTTTCTTCTTCATATTCATAGTCTATCGGCAATTCCTTCGATAAGGGGACCACTCTGAAACGATTAGATTTTTTTTCGTAAATACATACATATTGTACATAGAAGATAATTTTACGAAGGTTAACACAGGTATTAAATGAAAAAGAAATTATCCCTCAACATCAGTTTGGATTCAGAGTTGGCCATTCAACAATTGAACAAGTCAATAGAGTTGTCAACAAAATAAGAGAAGCTCTAGAGAAGAAGCAATACTGCTCTGCTATTTTTCTTGACGTACAACAGGCATTTGACAAGGTTTGGCACCCGGGACTGCTATTCAAACTGAAGAAACACCTTCCACATAACTTTTACATACTTTTAAAATCTTATTTAAAGGACAGATTGTTTAGAGTCAAAATCAATGACACCTACTCTACCTTTCACGATATAAAAGCCGGAGTACCGCAGGGTTCCACCTTGGGTCCCATTCTGTATCTTATATACACTGCAGACATACCAACATCGGATAATATATTATCTGCTACGTTTGCCGATGACACTGCCGCACTTTGCAACAATGAAAATCCGAACATTGCGTCCATGGTTTTGCAGAGTCACCTGAATAAGGTACATGAATGGATGGAAAAGTGGCGCATTAAAGTGAGTTCCAGCAAATCAGTACATGTCACCTTTACCCTGAGAAAAGACAACTGCCCACCGATTAAACTTGGAGATGACATTTTACCCCATCAAGACTCGGCAAAATATTTGGGCATACATCTTGATAGGAAGCAAACGTGGAAAACACACATCCAAAAAAAACGCGATCAATTGAATGCACGGCTCAGAAACCTGAACTGGCTGACGGGCAGAGGATCATATGTAACCATGGAAAACAAGATACTCATTTATAAAACCATAATAAAGCCAATCTGGACATACGGCATCGAGTTATGGGGATCAGCAAAGAATTCCAACATAGAGATTTTGCAACGGTTTCAGAATAAAGCACTCAAAACCATAACTGCTGCACCTCTATTCATTAGAACAACAGAATTGCATGAGTACACGGGAATGAGAACAATCAGAGAAGAAATAGAGCACAGAACAAGAGTATACAGAGATCGTATAGGGGCGCATACCAATATCCTTGCAACAGCACTACGAGACCCATTGCAATGCAGAAGGCTTAAGAGACTCCATGCATGGGATCTTATTCACCGATGAGACGGTTTCCTCACTGGAGGTATAGTTCTCTCCCGTCAACAGTCCCACAACCAATCTGTTAAAGGCTTTGTAAGCCGATTGCAGGATAAAAAAAAAAAAAAAAAAAAAAAAAAAAAAAAAAAAAAAAATTGTACATAGAAAACACCTAGATCGATACAAACGATCATACTCAAGAATACAAATAATGATACCCCGCGAGGAATCGAACCTGCGGCCGTCCGAAGTTAAACGGGATGCTAAACCGCTAGACCGCCGAGGTCGTCGGTCGTCGTTTTGAATCGATTCGACTACTGCATAGAGTAGGACTACATCAGGCGTAACAGTGAGGAGAGGCGTACTGCACGGTGTCCCCGGGGGCGAGCAGCGCTAGCGGCTCGTCGAGCGGCAGCAGGCGGCCGGCGACCAGCAGCGCGACGGGCCCGGCCAGCCGCAGCCGCCGCAGTCTCCGCAGCAGCGCCCCCGCGCGGCGCCGCGGCCGCACCCAGGCCAGCACGCGCGCGCGCGAGTCGCTGAACACCAGCCGCAGGTCCACCTCGATGCGGAACCCCTCGCCGTCTCTCGTCCGCGCCCCGTTCTATCGCATATTCGATTCCATATTAAAACTTGCGTGCGAACCACGCGGACCCGCTCCCGTCTATCGGTCATGTTATACATATACATATATACATTGGACTGCGAGGAGGATGCTATGTCGTCGATTAAGTAGAGAAGCTAAAATCGCTTCCCTTTATATGAGTCGATTAAATTAACCACGCCGAAGACGAATCATTATCTAGATACTTTTAAAATGATATATACTTAATACTTCTGTGTAAATTTAAAACTTTGAAGGAAAAAGTAATATAATTAAATTAAAAAAAAAAACTATAAATGCTTATCTTGTAAAAAAAATAAAATAAAAATAATGTATGTTTATATATAATGTCATCATTGCCTTGACTTTATCACTTATATTACTTGTGATAAAGGCACATCTTTCACACAATCCATCCATGTCCATATAAAAAAAAAAAAGACTTGATAAAATAACAATAAACAAGTCTTTTATAATTACAATTATTTTCACAAATGGTTATGAGTTAAAATTGCTTAATATTTGCAGTACATGCTTATTTCAATACCAACCAGCATTTCTTTATTCCCTTCATGTAGAGTTTGATTCTGATTCTCTGTGTTTGTAGTCATTGCAGATGCCAAATCCAATGTCCTACTAGACTCCAGTCCTATCCTAGACATTTACCTGGAACAAAAAAAAAGGAACATTTGATATAAAAGCTCCTTTTTTATCATATTTTTATTCAATACTAATTTTAAATAGAAAAGAGTTGTATGTGTGTAAAGAATGAATATTGTATATAAATAAATGCAGACCAAGGTGCAAAAAATAAAACTATATAATATCAATATAGAAATGGGTATATATAGTTTTGGTAGGTATATATATACATTAAGCATTAACATCAAATACACACAAACTGTACTGCATATGAATTAATGTTCATGATCAAACACCATATAGTCTAGTTTTACAGGTGATTTAAAACTTTTATAATAAAAATACATATCAAAAGCAGACTCGTTACCTGATTAACTAAATAGCCGGTTTTAACATTACACTTGGAAATTAATATCTTATTTAACTACTATTTTCTACATAGAAGATAATACTAATTTATTTTTTGAAACTATAGAAACCGTCTATAATGTTTCCTGCATATAATAAAGTACTCTGTGCTATAATGTCTAATCTTGATCAATGTCTAACAGATTTTTTTTTATATTTACGGCATGGAACAACGTTCATTCACATTCATCAAAGACAATTTTTAGATATCACATAAAAAGTCTAACGTAAATTGTAAATAATCGCAATTCATCTATGAAAGCTATTGTAAACGTCTATTAATTTAGTTTTTTCCTCTTTATTATATATATATATATATATATATGAAAATTATAAGGCAATTATGTGTAAAATGCCTACTGTGAATATACGTATTACAGTTTACAACCACAAATTTATGGTGATTCTACTGACAGCGGGCGGCAACACCATTGTCTAGTTGCAGGAGTTTAGGAGAATTAATAAGAAAGTAAAATTTATTTAAAGTCGTAATGCGACTTTGTCAATAGTTTAAATATGTTTATGTTATGTATATATAATAAATAATAATAATTTTTAATGGGTTGCTATTCCGGAGAGCTAATATTATGTATATGTACTAAATAATTTGATTGTCACATTTTTTCTATCAAGCGAAATACTGTTTAAAAATTAGCTATGAGTAAGACTACGAAACTACAGAGAGAGAAGTACCCATGCACACTATTTGTACAAAGTTTACTTCTAGGTTGTTATTTTAATTATGGCACCTTTATATGACTTTTTATTTAAAGTTTTGTGGTTACTTGCTCAAAGGATTGTTTGTTGATGGGACGTCATGATTGAAGTAAATGCCAACGTCAATGTCAAAACATAGTAAAACATAAAAAAAATAAAATTAATTTGTCGTTACACTCCATGCATTTGTAAAATCTATTTTTTTTCCTTAGTAATAATTTATTTATGACGCTTTTGTGTATAATTTATATCTCATTTAACTAGAGAGTGGTAGTAATCGAGTCGCAAACGTGTCGGTATATCCGTTTGCTAGATGCGGGAAGTCAACGCTGGCTGGCTGGCTGGTTCAGGACGTGATAGTGAAGAAATATCGTCGGAAGTGACTAGTTTGTGAATCGCATCGAGGCGAGAGCAGGGCGGCAGTACGGCGGCGGCAGGATGTCGAACGTGGAGAACGTGTGCCCGCAGGTGCTGCGCGGCGTGTCGCGCGAGCTGCGGCGGCTGGCGGCCAACCCGCCCGCCGGCGTCAAGCTGGTGCTGCGCGACGACGACTTCACCGACGGTGGCGCACATCGACGGACCCGGTACGTACGTACGCGAGGCAGGCCCGATGTTACATCTCAACACAACGCTATGGGGATGAGTCTCCTTTTAACGTTTTGTATTTAATTTAATAAGGAACGTTGAAACTTGTACGCTTCTTTCTTGCATTACGATTACTCGGTACAGAAATATAATAACATAGTCCACAACGATTGTCAAATCGTGAGCCATGTTGGCGCAGTCATATTTTATAATTTCATGTTACGACATATGCTGAAGGGGAAATAACTAATAATGGGGACTATTATAACGAATGACAATGCGATGGTGCAACATGCTATAAGCTATACAATGGCAAGGTGTCAGTGAACGATGATAGGATGTAGATGAAGTTGGGTTCATTTGTAGTAGAGATAACTCCAGAAATTAACTACAGTGGTTTCCACGGTGTATATAGTGTAGATCGACCTGACACGATCACTAGAGGGGAGGTGTTGTTAGCAACTGACTAACTGCCTTTATTTTACACTCATAGCATTGTCTGTCAAGATGGTACATCTGTTTGCGGGTAGACAATAGTGTTATCAGTATCCTATATTAACTACACACACACTCACATGCAGGATGGGTGTACTACATAAAACAACTTCTCAAACATGTCAGCTGAGTTATATTCATACTTGAGTTTGTTGCATCTGTTAGTGCTGCATGTGTCTAAATTCAAATTAAAATAATTTATTCATGTAGGACATTTTAGACGCCTTATTAACATCAAATTTTTTTACATTATAATTTTAATTTTTTTCCTACTGTTTATATAGATTCAATTGAGAAGAAACTCAATTGTATTACTTTGTTTTTAAAAGCCAGTTTATATAATAATAAAAGTCTTAAAGGTCTGTCAGTAGGTAGGAGTGCTGCATTAGTTTAGTTTATTATGGAGTGGACCTCAATGAATATACGCCAGTCAGTCTGAGTACACCCATTTTTTTGTGTCCATTCTGCAATCACTGAAAACTATGAACAGATGTGGTAAAGTATGTCACAGGTAAGTATGATTCCCAGCAGAATCATTGTCTCTTTTGGTGGTCCTGATTAATCATCGGGTTCCAGTAGCATACACCTTTTGAGGTGATGTATGTTGTCAGGACTAGTCGGTTGGCCAGCACAATAGGATGGTTTACTGTACGGTCTTGTACTTGGAGTAGTGGTGTTTTATTTCTTCGCTACTGTGTTTGTGTTGAGATATTCATGAATCTCAGATATTAAGCAAATATA
The DNA here is from genome assembly GCF_030625045.1 of Achroia grisella. Taxonomy (NCBI): domain Eukaryota; kingdom Metazoa; phylum Arthropoda; class Insecta; order Lepidoptera; family Pyralidae; genus Achroia; species Achroia grisella. Next base: position 3,796 of record NW_026712981.1, on the reverse strand, counting down.
AATTTTGCTTATCTTATATATTGCTTATTATTCTATTATTTAATATACTCTGTTATATTTACTTATTTTGTTAGAAATATGAAACTAGTCAATTTTGGTTTATTCAAAGAAGTATAAAAAATCGTTAAAAAAATACTCAAATTTTGTTGATCATGTTTATTTATGTAGGGGTATTGTCACCGTTGTGATGTTAGGATATGATGTAATGTAATGTCGGGTGCGGTGCGGCGCAGCCGGCACGCCGTACTGCGGGGGCGTGTTCGGGTGCCCCGGTGGCGCTGCGGGGTTCCCTGGCGAGCCCCCCGCGCGCGTTCTTCGTGACGCGCATCTTCCACCGAACGTGTCGCCGGCGACGGGCGAGGTGAACACGCTGAGCGCGACTGGCGGCCGGAGCTGGGCCTGGAGCACGCGCTGGTGGCGGTGCGCTGCCTGCTGATCGCGCCCAACGCCGAGTCGGCGCTCAACGCGGAGGCGGCGGCGCTGCTGCGCGACCGCTACGACGACTACTTCGCGCGCGCCAAGCTGCTCGCGGACATACACGCGCGCCCCGCCGCGCCGCGCGCGCTACAGGTACGCCGCTCGTTACAGATGTGCCGTATCTGTACTATATTTTTCAATTTTTACTGTATAAGTTAGTTGTTATAAATTTTTAATCTGTAAATAAATGAGTAATTATTATAAAGGTATAAATTTGATTATACCTTTATAATAATTACTCATATTTAATAGTTTTGATAAAATTACCTTACCGATAAAAATGTCTATTGGAATTACGATATTGATTTGCCATTATTACTACGATCACAGACGCCTAAGCTCAGTCGCCTCAAATTTAATTAATTTACTTTTGTGTGTGCAGGACGAAGTCGCTGCGGAGGGCGGCCCGTGCGCCAAGCGCGAGCGGCGCGGCGTCGCGGTCGGAGAACCAGCCACAGAGATATCGATGCCGAAGACGGGGACACCGGCGCGTCCGCCACGACCACGACCACGAGCACGAGCACGAGCACGAGCACAGGCACGAGCACAGGCACGAGCACGGCCGCGAGCACGGGAAGCGCAAGCACGGGCACGAGCACAGGAGCGCGCGGCCGGCGAACCCGACGCCGCATCCTGAAGCGAATTTATGAGCGACGGGCGCGGCGGAGTCTCACACGTGGCGATTCATTCGCGTCGCTAAGACAGGTGTCACGGTGAACGGTCCGAGCGATCTCGACCGCTGTGCGGTAAACTCGACGGCGTCGGTTTCCCGGTTCGATATTTGACGACTCGTGCGAAGGAAGTGCATAGTGTGTAAGAGTCGTAGGATAGTAGTGTCCGTTCCGAGGAGCTAATCGGCCGATGAACTGACCATTTGTGTTTTATTGTAAAAGTATTATTTAGAGATCTCGACAATGATTCGGCGACACTTTCACATTGTGCTGAGTAATGTGCAGGAAGTGACAGGTACGATCGATAATGTCGAGAACGCACGCGAATATGCGAACACCGCAACGCGTGCATAACGTCGTTTGTCTGCCGTTCTTCCGACCTCAGCTGACGAACAAAGGAGTCGGAGCTCCATTAACCTGTTAACCGAGCGGGACGTAACGTCAAAATTCAAACTTTTGTGTACGTGTAAGACATATGTATACCTACATATTTTTAATTTCTGCTGCGCCCTGGACCCGGGAGCGGGTGGAATATTTCATATCAAAATATATACATTACATTATATTGTGCTGACGTACTGACTGACACGTCCTAGTGAGACAGCGCGTCCGTTTGTATGCTGCGTAATTATAATAAAAGTAACCCGGTTAACAGGGTTAAAGATAAATATTTTCTCTCATTTCGATACGATGTTCAGTAGATCGGATTAGAAAATCCGTGAGCACGGACTGTCTGCACACGAATAAGATGCATCGTATCGGAAGACCGAGTGTTGCGGTGTTGAATACGAATACTAGTTCAAAATATTTATAATAATTTAATCATAAGTGACGAATAAACCATTGCTGTGCATAATTGTATATATTGTATGAAAAGTAGAAAATATATAATTTCATATTTGATCTTCAGTCCTGGAAAATGAAACATTGTTCTGTCTCTTGCCTTTTATTATTTTATTACCGGTCGTTGCCGACAGTACTGTTCTTGTTGATAAATTCATACATGTATACATATAAGTAAAATTGGAGTGTCTGCTTGTAATTGAAATGACCGTTCCTTACTACAAGCATATGAATGTAAATGCGGTACATACACCAAAGAGACATTTTTTAAATTTTCGTCTGTCTGTTTGTTTCCGCTAAATTCTGAAAAATGGGCTGGACCAATTTGACGGGACATTTTTGGCAGGTAGCTGATGTAATAAGGAGTAACTTTAGCTACTTTTATTTTAGATAAATAAAATTGAATTCCCACGCGACGAAGTCGCAGCAATAGCTAGTATCAAATAAAATGCGATTTGTAACAAAAATACTAATTTAATCATATTTACAAAGTGATAAAATGAACAACTGAACATTGGCAACACTAAACATTGGAGTCGGGAGCGTACAGGCGCACACATACACAGACACACACACGGGTACCACAGTCCAGTACCCGCTTAGGTTCAGTGAAACAACATTAACGACTGAGTACTAGATTTAAAGTTCATTTTGTAAACAGTTACATCGCACTCCCTCACCTGAACATTTCCAGTCTTAGCTCATATTCTGTAGGCCTACATAGCGTACTTGATTAATCGTAACTATTTAACGACAGTGTACAGCACACAGTAACAACATATACTAATGTAATACCCTGTATACATGACCATACATTGCAATTATAAAGGACATATAAAATACTGGTTAAACATTAGCTACATATACCCTGCTTCGAACGACTCGACGCGTTAACTTAGCATTAATATTATAAAACAAAAGATTTCGACAATAATATTACATATGGCAACTTTAGAATATCTTTGAGATCCTAACGACTACGAGGAAAAACGGCGGAGCGCACCGGAGCCTCGGCTCGCGCGCGAGTGTAGGTCCGGTAGGAGGGAGGTCCCGGGTGCGGGCCGCGTCAGGCGGCGGGCTTGTCTCTGAGCGGCAGCGCCTCGTCGCGAGCGACGCCGCGCGCCGCGCACAGCACGTGGCGGTGCAGCAGCGTCGCCGCCGCCGACCCGCCCAGCGGACCCAGCCAGTACACCTGCCGACACCACACCACGCACCGGCTCACACCACCCGCACACCTGCGCTCGGTCGAACCCTCCTCCGATTCAAGTAGGGTTCAGAATTGCGACGACCCGAGCCGTATCTAGACTGAAGTATCCGTCAGGCGAGAAGCCTTCGACCTTTGGTTTGGAGTGCCGTCTGCACTCGGCCCCTATCGTTCGGTGAAGTCGTAGAGGCCGACTGCGGCAAACAGCATTAGAATAGTTTGAAAAAAAAAGGTCGAGCGCCGTCGGCGGGTAATAATCACCATACAGGTTATACCACCGAAGTGGTCTACATATAGTCTCTCTCTACAAAACTGTTTACAAGCTGTCACATCACAAGAACGTGCAAGAAACTTGTGTTGCTCTTTTAAATAATCCTTGTAGTAAGTTTACATTTTTCAAATACCAACTAGCACTAATTTTATAGGATCAAATATAAATATCCTGGCGAATTAAATCAGTCGTAGTGATAAAAGCAGACGGTCCCTACAAGCAGCATAAATTCACAGTATGACGGATGAAACAGCCATCTCACTGCGGCCGACCGTATTTTGGAACCTTGTTAATTCAACCCACCACGCCGCCACGTATCTGGACATTTAA
>NW_026712980.1:0-50956 GCF_030625045.1 Achroia grisella | reverse complement strand
ATTCCATTATATTTCATGCAAAATTATAGGCTGTTCACACGCAAGAAGATTATGTCATTAGAACTATATTAATAACAGTGTACGCTATTGACATAATCATTGTAAATAAGACACCAAACTGCGTTTAATATTTTACGCAAATCAATATATATATATATATATATATATCTGAAACAACTACTAGCTTTAAAGTAAAGGAGGCGGATGAAAGATGACTGCATGCAGCTGAAATGCGAATGAATGCGGATGTGTGGTGTGACGGGAATGGATAAGATAAGGAATAAATACATTAGAGGAAGTATGGAAATGGCGTCGCTGTCAGAGAGGTTGAAAAGTAATCGTCTGTCGTGGTATGGGCATGTAATACGTAGGAATGGAGATATTTTAAGGAAGATGTTACATATGACTTTGGATGGTTATAAGGGTAGAGGGAGCCGAAAAAGATGGACTGTGTGAAAGATGATATGGTAAGAAGGGGAGTAAATAATGAGATGACTGCGAACAGGGATGAATGGAAGAGAAAAACATATTACGACCACAAATAAATGGGATAAGGAAGAAGCAGATGATGACTAAAGTAATGGTATTTGCATGGCATGGGTTACTATTCTTGAATGCTAAGCTGTCATGCCTTCTTATCCTATAATTTTGCTGCCATATCACATCCTTCAACTGAAAAATATACTACGAAACTAGCTGTTTTACTGCTGATAGACGAGTTTGAGGTACCCCTACAGACGACTTTGATAAATCATTTATTTGTACTCTCAGCACACATACAACAAAAATAACTTATTATAGTATAAAACACATAATAAATATGTGTTAATAATAATACATAAACAGATAAAACAAGAAACGAAGAAGTACACAGGGTAAAAGAAAAAAGGCAAATATTGAACACAATAGAAAATAGACGAGGAAAATGTTGGCATACTTGATACGGCACGATGATCTCACGAAAATTATTATTATTGAGGGAAAAATAGAAGGAAAGAGGGGTGAGGAAGACCAAAGGCACTGCTACATCAAACAAATAAAGGAGAGAATGGGAGTCGTGACGTATCAAGAATTAAAGAGCGTGATGGAAGATCGCGGACAGTGGCAAGAGCTCCACCGACAAGAGCGTAGCTCTATAAATTATAAAATGAATGAAGTATAAAACAAAAACTGCCACTGCTGTTTGTTCGGTGATATCTTTTAAATTACGCACCGTATTTTAACGCAGTTTTATCAATAGATAGAGTGATTCAAGAGGAAGGTTTATGTATAATACATGCGTGTTGTAGCATAGAATAAACGAGAAATTCAAAGATTTGAAATACATCAGTGAGTCGGGACGAGTCATTTGCGATATATACATATAAATACTAACCGGTAACAAAGTTATATAGTAAAAACAAATGTACGTACAGTGTTATCTGATAACACGCAATGAGTATACGTAACTGGTTTTGTGCGCTACAGTAGTGCAAATAAACCATAGATCAGTGTGGTTGTTTGCTAAAGGAGCAAACACAGATTTTTAGTATATATATATAGAATAGTATCTATGATACAGGTTCGGTCTAGTATAGATACTACTGATAAATTCTCTGTATGGTGCGCATTTAACAAAAATGCAATACTTTATAAGAAGAATAACTAATTGTAACTACTAAAAGTGGTGGCAATAAATATATTATTATTATTAGCTACAGCTAAAGTACGAGGTCCACACTGGGTATAAAACATATTTAAAATAAATAAATAAGAATAAGATGTTAGTAAAAATGATTTAAACAATCTTAAACTTAAACGAATTGTAAGTACTTTCAGAGGGTGTTACTAACTACAGGTATTGCGAATGCGGTCTACCGACCTTAATCGGCTTGTGTAAGAGGCATAAAATACGTGAGATGTTTAGGGAAGGGGTGGGGAGGGGGGTCGAGTCAAATCTAATCTAATCTTACTTTCTGGCGGCTCTGGCGAGAGGGGGTTCTCAGCAAATATCACCCAATTTTTTTTTCTGATTGAAACAAAAAAATATACTATTTTGGTCCATTTAATCTTCAATAGTCATAAATAAAAGCACGAAGCAATTTTTTTTTCTTTCAACAAATCAATGCGTTTACCTTAGAAACCCACATTTTGAAAAATTGTGAGATTGGGGGATGAGGGAGGGTGTTTAATAAAATCTCACGACATCTCACCAGGGGGGGAGGGAGTGATAAAAATTACAATACAACACCTCACGTAATTTATGGACGCCCCTTAATACGTGCAAGTAACATACACATACAGTGTAGATTTGCACCTTGAGCTAAAACTGTTTCATGTCAGGTCAGGACACGAGTCTCCGCTGGCAGTCGGAGATGAATTCAATTCAATTGATTTATTGTATGCATGTAATATAGTCCAGATATTTATATACCACAAACATGTAAATGTATTTCTGTTCAATTTATTCTAAACTACCTACTCGTCCCGCCTTCGCATGGGTGTACATGTATTATATATATAAACCATCCTCTTGAATCACTCTATCTATAAAAAAAACCGCTTCAAAATCCGTTGCGTAGTTTAAAGATTTAAGCATACATAGGGACGGACAGACAGCGACAGCGACTTTGTTTTATACTATGTAATGATACTAACTACAGGGATGAATGGAAGAGAAAAACATAACGCCGACCACAAATAAATGGGATAAGGAAGAAGCAGATGGTGATGACTAACTGCTCATTTATCACATCTGTATGGAAGAACAAAATCTGCAGATTTTGCCATACTAAAGACGAAATACCTTTACCCATCCCATGTGGTTGTAGCCCTCTCATGCATAAACGAAATATCTTCTTTGGAAAGTATACACTCTATCCTGAGGAGATAAAAACCATCGCTCCTAAGAATATCCTTCCCTTCTTGTCCCTGATGGGTCTAAGTAGCTCTGAAAAAGGGTGAGCTCAATAGACCTATGTAGGTCGCAGTGCTACAGGACTAAAGCACCAGATAAAGTCCCAAAACCCTTCAATAAAAAAATGAGACAAGACCATATTAAGAGTTTGCCAAAGTACCAAGGAGAGAAAGGAAAGGAAAGAGAAAAATAGAAAAGATAAACCACCAAACCACTAGGAAGACAACTGAAGCACAGGATATAAACCAGAGATGTTATGAATATGAAATTTCGGATACGGATAGGTTTCGGATATACGAATGATTATTATACCGAATACGGATACGGATGCGGATATGAAATTATTTCCGATTACCCCTATAGTTTCGGATATTTTTTTAAGGAATTTCAAAAGTAAAATACAAATAGCTAATAAAATGTTTACATAACATGTTTCAATTAGGCTCCGCTCGTATCCGATATTGTCTGAAACTTTTATTTCGGATTCGGTTACGGTTACGGATCACCTTAATATCTATAATATATAAAGCTGCATTACGGTGACTCACTCACTGATTGACATAGTTGTTCTCCCAGAAGGAGTGCCGGGGGTCGTGACGATGTATGGGGGAAATGTTCCTTTGGCTAGGGTGACCACGAGAAAATTCCGAAATTTGGGAAAATCCAAGATGGCGGACAAAGATGGCGGCTAACTTTTACAGTTTCGCTCGGATCGATTCCGTTCAAAGAGTGATTTGGCACGTCTCGGCGGGACCCAGAATGTGGCGTAAAAACAAAAAATTAAAATCCAAGATGGCCGCGAAAAAATTGCCAAAAACTGGTTGAAAATTTTCTAGGGTTTCAAAAACCGAAATTCCCAGGGTAGTTGCGGGGGTACTGGCGACACCGGTTGTGGAGCATAGGAAACTCGAAGGACTCGACTTCTAGGGAAAATTATGAAATTTCGAAAATCCAAGATGGCCGCCGAGTTGGGGGCGTGTGAAATTGGTCCTAAAAATCCGGATTATTTTCAAAGTCATTTTTTAGGTACAGGGCAACCCCGCAGCGAGTCGGCTTCTATGGGGCGATGATGGGTCTCGGTATAAAGTATTGCCAGCGCTAAAAATAATTCCCGAATTTGGGGTAATTTGGGAGAAATGGTCCAAAAGTGGGAAAAAAATTTTTTGACATTTTTGACAAAAGAAGCATCAAGGCCTATCGAGAAACATCCCCTAAAGGGTTTTAGGTGGGTTTTGTTGGAATTTGCTGGCAACACCCATACATGGTATGACCAAAATAGAAATTGGGGTGTCTCTCCAAAAACTGAAATTCCTAGGGTACTTGCGGGGATGCTACCGATCCCTATTGTAGGGCATTGGGAGGCTGAAAGACTCGGCCACTAGGGAAAATTATGAAATTTCAGAAATCCAAGATGGCGGCCAAGCTATGGGAGATTTAGTTTTTGGAAAAATTTTGGGATATTTTCAATCGCGTTTTTGCTGCACATGGCAACCCCGTAGCTAAACGCCACCTACTGACATGGGTAAGTCCCAGTAAGAAGATTTGCCAGGGCTAAAAATTTTCCCCGATTTTGGGTTAAATTTGGAGAAAAGTCCCATAAAGTGGGAAAAATTTTTTTCGACATTTTAAATGAAAAAATCTTGTTGGTCTACCAAAAATCGTCCCCTGAAGGGGTTTAGGTGGATTTTGTCAGAATTTGCTGGCAACACCCATACATCATGGGACAAATTTTGAAATTGAGGTCTAGCTTTAAAAACTGAAATTGATAGGGTACCTACGAGTGTGCTAGCTCAACGCACTGTGCGGCGTCGGATAGCCGAAGGACCCGGCCCCTAGGGAAAATTATGAAATTTTAGAAATCCAAGATGGCGGCAGAGATAGGGGAGTTTTGCTTTTCGGAGAAAATTTGGGATATTTTTAAATGTAGTTTCAGGACACTTGGCAACCCCGCAGCGAGTCGACTTCTATGGAGAGATGATGTGTCTCCACACAAAGTATTACCTGGTATAAAAATTTTCCCCGATTTTAGGGTAATTTTTGAGATAGGTCCTAAAAAAGTGGGAAATTTTTTTTTCGACTTTTCAAACAAGAGAATGATGAAAATCTGTCAAAAGTCATCCCCTTAAGGATTTTTGGTGGTTTTTGTCAAAATTATCTGGCAACACCTCAGATCAGTTTTCTTAGGGAATAGTACAAGAAGAAGTCACCGAAGCTCTACATAATGTATGGACGAAATGTTTCTGCTACTAGGGTGAATACGTCAAAAGTATTAAGAAGTAAAAATCCAAAATGGCGGCAGAGATAGGGGAGTTTTGCTTTTCGGAGAAAATTTGGGATATTTTTAAATGTAGTTTTAGGACACTTGCCAACCCCACAGCCAGTCGACTTCTATGGAGAGATGATGTGTCTCAACACAAAGTATTACCTGCTATAAAAAATTTCCCCAATTTTAGGGTAATTTTTGAGATAAGTCCTAAAAAGTGGGACAATAATTTTTGGACATTTCAAATAAAAGAATGATGAAAATCTGTCAAAAACAATCCCCCTATTGATTTTAGGTGGTTTTTGTCAGAATTATCTGGCAACACCTTACATCAGTTTTCTTAGAGAATAGTACTAGAAGGAGTCACCGAGGCTCTATACAATGTACAAACGAAATGTTTCTGTCACTAGGGTGAATATGTCAAAAGTATTAAAAAGTAAAAATCTAAGATGGTGACCGAGTTAGGGTACTTAATTTATGATGACAATTTTAGTGACTTTTTAAAATTCAATTTTTGGGGTACCATTTATCCCTGCAGCGTTGACTTCTATAGAGCAATGGAAACTCTCTCAGTGAAAAATTTTACCTGGTCTAAAAATTTTCCCGATTTTGAGGTAATTTCAGAGAAAAGTAAAAAAACGTGGGATTTTTTTTTCGTTAATTTGAACAAAACAGTGATGAGCATTGGTCCAAAATTATCCCCCAAAGGATCCTAGATGGTTTTTGTCAAAATCACCTGGCAACACCTTACATCGATTTTTATAGTAAACCGTACTACTAGGTGTATGTAACCTCTGCTCTGTACAATTTATGGATGAAGTGTCTGTCACCAAAGTGCACAGTATTTAAAAAAGAAAATCCAAGATGGCGGCCGAAATAGGATACTTTATCTATGATGACAATATTAAAGACTTTTTAAAATTCAGTTTTGTGGCACCTATCATCCCTGCAGCGAATTGACTTCTATTGAGGAATGGAAACTCTAAATAAATAACAGCGTGAAATAAAGAAAGTAGATAGTTACGTCCTTAATTAAATGTTGGGTAATTATTAAGTATAAATAAAAAACTTTAATATTATTAACCATGTTTTTAGGCAGTTTAATTTCTGTACATTATTATTTCATTTTTAATATATTCACATACAGTAACAGAAGAAATTATTTAAGTACATACATTTTAAGGTATTTTTTTTATGGTAGTAAAAAGTTTGATTTAGCATATGTGGTAGATTTATTCTTCGACTGTCTCGATGTATATTACAGGTAAATATGAAGAACATAATGACAAAACTACAGCACTATGTATGAAGGCGATGTTTACATTATTAATGTTTCTTATTAGAATATCAACGACCATGAGTGTGTTCTTCACGTAGTTCAAATAAAAATTACTGTATAAACTAGAAAAATATATAATAGCTAATAGATAATTTCATACACCACAATAATTAAGTGGAACAACGGTAGAATGAGAGTAGGTACAGGTAATAAATTCTACAGATGTCTAATGCTTGTCCTTAAGCCCAATACATGGATACAGCCACAGATAAGATAATATTACATAATACAGATTTGTTTCGTGACCACAGCACTTCATAACAGAACAGTACAGACTATAAAATAATTATAGGTCTCATGAGAGAATTTGTTTGCTTAATTTGTAAATTAAATGAAAAATAAATTTTACGATTCAGGCATAACGTTAAAAAATTCGTTGAGTATTTATAATTTTTAATATAATATAGACATATTTATTGATGGATGAATTGGAATTACCTATATCTTTTTTTTTTATTAGTTACATTTCTTTTATTTTACATAATATAGCTTGTAAATTAACAATAATTTTTAAGAAAGGTTCCATCCATTCAAGGAAAATCCATTTTAATTTCAATTAAAATAAATATTTGTGTTTGAAAAAATATTTTTTAGAATACAATTCTAAAATATTTGTCTAAAAGAATAATTGTTAATTAATTTAAAAGACAATAACTATTTTAAAATGAAAATAGAAAAAAAAATATTAACAGTTCTGATAATTTTCAAAAAGAAGAATGGATTCGAATTTTAAAATACATTGTTATAAAAAAAAACAAAAGAGCGGGAAATCGAAGGAGAAAATTTCAATTTGGCGCTAACGCGATCAAATAACTGACACAGAATTGGTTAAAAGTGTTAAAACTTGTTGAAGTTGAAGAATATTACAAGGGTAAGTGATTATTTTTATTAATTATTTATGATTTTAGTTATATAATATGATTTAATTATCTACTTACTTATTGGAATACTTTTTTACTATTTTCACAAAGGTACGTATTTTAAGTAAAAAGTTTTATGCTCCATATTTTACTATTGAGAGTTTAAGTGGTTACTTTTTATAAAAATGTTGATTTTTAAATCTTTATTTAACGCATAGACATTGAGAGTTGAATAAAACACTAATAACGTGGTTGACCACTCCAATGATGGAGTAGAGGAATGACAATCTTGTGAAATGTTAAATATTCTAACAGGCAGTTAGGAGAATTGCAGTACTAACACCTTTGCAAAAAACAAAATATTTAATAATCCAAAAGCTTCCTAGAGCAGTGATATATCACTGCAGTACCATCCCTGCAGCCAGACATTAATGTGTTGCTATGATATGATATATTATGACTATCCAATGTTTTTCGATTCATCAAGACAGTGACAGAAGCTTAACCTATTGGTTACATATATAGCAAACTATCATAAACTCTAATAAAAAATATTCTTGTAGATGGAAATGAAACGAAATGTTGGTCGTCCAAAGAAAGAACTTCGTGGCCGTAAACCACAGCCCAAGAAGATCTCTGAAGGGGTTGCCAACACTTGTAATGAGTTGCTACTTGCAACTCACAATAAGGTAAATATCTTGTTTGTTATGTGTATTTCTATAATGACACTTATTCAACTGCTCCAAGATAGACTTTGTACAAAGTTTATTAAAGTTAAAGTCTGTGTGTGGTACCTCTGTCTCAATTATTTCAACCGCCATGTAATTTTCTTTGAAAATTATATTTAGATTGAAAGGTGAAATATGGCTGAAAAAGTACAGGGTACAGGCATGAATTCTTAGTTCTGTGGAATAGTAATAATGAGTTTAGAGAGAGCAGAGTATCTAATAATGGTGTAATAGTCTATGGTGTTGTTCATATATATAGGTGACATTTTCCATTTACTACCAGATGTGCCATCACCTTGTTTGCCATTCCATTTACATAAGAAACATAATGTTTAGTAAGGTTTACTTTAACTAGGTATGATATTACTATATTTAATGTTCTATTTTCCAAGTGTTATGTGTTATATCTTAACAGTTAAATATTTTATAATCATGTGTTATTTATATTATACTAACATTAAAAAAAAATAGGAATCCTTAGTCATTTTTTTTAAATAAAAATATGTACATCACAAATTATTAACCTATTGTTTAATAAATAAATTAGGACATGTAGACAACATACCATGTCACTTTGAAATTTTCAGCTTTACTATTTGCTATTATTAATCTGGACATAGGTTATAATTGCATTAAACTAATGAAACGAAGTATTACTAATGTACTGCATTTTAATGTGGAAATATTTCTAAAAATTTCAATATTGCATTAAAATAAAACAATCATATTAATGAAGTGGATGTATAATTGAGAAATTTTACATGTAAATTTATAATTTATCTTATATAAGTACTACAAGTTTAAACTGTGATCTATAGTAGGTATACCACAATAACTAACTCTTCTTATAATCTGCCTGTTTACTCTGCAAACTAATTCAGAACCAATGACACTTTCACTCCTTTTTATACTCTTGAAAAACGCCTGGGAACTGAGTATAAAGATTGGTTTCACAATTTTGGAAAATTTGCCACTTTTGCACATCAACATTTTTTATTTTTTATCAACATCTCTGCCATCCCATTTGGTTAGTACCTCTTGTAGTCTCATTGAACAAATATTTGATTATGTAGTAAACACTGTTTGTTTTCTTTAGTAAAATATGGGACATGGTGGATGTGGTTATTATGTCACTTAATTTAATAAGTACTCACGGTATGTAACTATAAGTATTACGATTAATTTGTCTGTTTTCATGTATTCTATGTTTTCACAGTATATTTTATTATTACCCAATTTAGAAATTGTATAATACAAAATCTTTAGAGCAACGTTACACCACAATGTATACAAATCTACAGTTCTACACCAACAACAATGACAGCAGATATATAAACTCTTTGATGACAACTATGACAATTGACACTCACAGTTAGACCATAGAGTTTCCGACGTATAATTTATGCAATCGAAAATCGAGATTATGATTCTTATATTTTATTTTTATATCAAAATTTTCAATATGCATCTAAACAAATTAAACACATGATTTTTTATTTTTCTTATTAATGAATAACATTAACAATTGTTATAAAGTGTTGATTTCTTTTAACAAGGTTTTAAACAAGAAACGACGCTGTGATTCTAAACAGTCGATTGTACGGAGCTGTAATCAAAATAATGATTCATTCTTAAGTAATCATAAGGTAAATAATAATTTATTTTTTTCATATGTAGAGATGATAGATATTAGAAAACATCAATAATAATATCATGAATAAATATTATTATTATTATTATTATTATTATTATCAATGTCGATATGATGTCAGATTGACCTGACATCATGACCTTGAGGTCAGCCACTGGTCGGTCACCTGACAGTCGCCTGTATATATTATACAGGCGACTGTCTATTATTTTGACGACCTCGGTGGTCTAGCGGTCTAGCACACCTCTTTGCAACCGATGGTCGCGGGTTCGATTCTTCGCACGGCACAAACATTTGTATTCATGAGTATGATTGTTTGTATCGGTCTGTGATTTTAAGTTCATTTTCTATGTATAAAATATGTATGTTTTACAATCCAAAAATAAAAATATCTATGTATACTTTAAAATAACGATATCCTTATTAATGCTTCTGTTATTATATTAGTATGTTATAATTATAATTACATATTTTAGTTGTTAAGTAGTATAAGTGATCACAGCTCAAGAAAAACAAAATTCGAGTGTTTGGAGTAACAGTGTCGTGGTATTGTCACCTGAAGAGTCATCTTCACCAATGACAAGTCAACACTCCAAAAATGTAAGTATTGTATCTATTACAGAATATTAGTAATTTTCAATCGATTGGGTATTTATTTCCATTGCATTTTATATTTCAGTTTTTTTATAATATACTACTGGCTATACACGCGACTTCGTCCGCGTGGAATCTAACTTTATTTTTCTAAAATAAAAGAATATTTCTAAAGTAAAAGTAGCCTAAGTTACTCCTTATTATATTAGCTCCCTGCCAATAAAGTCCCCTCAAAATTGGTCCAGCCATTTCAGAGATTCGCCGGAACAAACAGACAGACAGGCAAAAATTGTAAAAAATGTTATTTTGGTATATTACCGTATTTATATCCATAGGCATGTACTAAAAAAACAGTTCCTTCAATATGACAAGCAGGCACTCTAATTTTATTTATATGTATATATTTATTCTATTTTTGTGTTTACCCTTAGAATAAATATTTTTAATTCTCTTCCAAATTATTTGAGCGAGTTTTATTTTTTTCTGAACTCCTAGAGATATGAAAGTCTATTTCAGATTTTGATAGCCACTCTAAGTGTTTGTATGATTCTATAGGTCAAATTATTAATGCAACTGAAATGGCAAAAAAGCTGACAGCCCAGCTAATGAAATGATAATCATTGCCTTTATATGCCAGTAAATGAACAGCATCACGGATACCACATCATCAAGTGAGTCGTGTGAGAAGAAAACAGAGTATGTAGGTACAAAAGCCAGTCTGGGCGCTTAAGCGATAACTTTCAGACAACCTTTGTGTAGAGGAAAAGTTCTGTCTTTTCTCCTCTACTCAAAAGTTTGTCAGTGGGGTGGATGAATGCATGAGTGGAATAAAATAAACATAAAAAATAATAGTAATATATAAAATATATATATACATAATATAAATATACAATAATATAATATATTTTTTAATTAATTATTTCATTTCTTGAAATATAATGTAATTTGATTTTCAGGACGATTTAGACATTATGACACTGGACCATTCGATTAAAAAATTTAAAATTTGGAATAATGATGTCATTGTTCTATCTTCTAATACATCCATGTCGGTATCTTCCATTGAATCTGATAATATGGTAGGTATTAAGTTTGTCATAAGTATAAAGTTGGTTTAAATTATAATATAAATACGTCTAATTATTGTTAGGCAATTACGATGCAATATTTTTGTGTTTAGAAAATAGTAACCTAATCATGTTTGTAAACTAAAATTTATTTATTTATGAAGATTTTTAAAATTATTTCTTGGAATTTAATTTTATCTATAATATATAAAGCTGCATTACGGTGACTCACTGATTGACATAGTTGTTCTCCCAGAAGGAGTGCCGGGGGGTCGTGACGATGTAAGTGTACCTCTCGCTAGGGTGACCACGAAAAAATTCCGAATGTTGGGAAAATCAAGATGGCGGACCAAGATGGCGGCTGAACTTTGTCAATTTCCGTCGGATCGATTTCGTTCAAGCGGTAGTTCGTAGCGGGCCGCAAACGGTTGCATTTCAGGTTAAAAAAGAAAAAAATAAAATCCAAGATGGCGGCGTGAAAAATGAAAATGAAAATTGTAATTTTTCGAGGCTTTCAAAAACCGAAATTCCCAGGGTAGTTGCGGGGGTGCTGGCGACTCCGGTTGTGGGGCATAGGAAAGTCGAAGGACCCGGCCTCTAGGGAAAATTATGAAATTTCGAAAATCCAAGATGGCCGCCGAGTTGGGGGCGTGTGAATTTGGTCCTAAAAATCCGGATTATTTTCATAGTCATTTTTTAGGTACAGGGCAACCCCGCAGCGAGTCGGCTTCTATGGGGCGATGATGGGTCTCGGTAAGAAGTATTGCCAGCGCTGAAAAGAATTCCCGAATTTGGGGTAATTTGGGAGAAATGGTCCAAAAGTGGAAAAATTTTTCCGATATTTTTGACAAAAGAGGCATCAAGGCCTATCGAGAAACATCCCCTAAAGGGTTTTAGGTGGGTTTTGTTGAAATTTGCTGGCAACACCCATACATGGTTTGACCAAAATAGAAATTGGGGTGTCTCTCCAAAAACTGAAATTCCTAGGGTACTTGCGGGGATGCTACCGAAACCTATTGTAGGGCCGTGGGAGGCTGAAAGACCCGGCCTCTAGGGAAAATTATGAAATTTCAGAAATCCAAGATGGCGGCCAAGCTATAGGAGATTTAGTTTTTTGGAAAAATTTTGGGATATTTTCAATCGCGTTTTTGCTGCACATGGCAACCCCGTAGCTAAACGCCACCTACTGACATGGGTAAGTCTCAGTAAGAAGATTTAGGGCTAAAAATTTTCCCCGATTTTGGGTTAAATTTGGAGAAAAGTCCCATAAAGTGGGAAAAATTTTTTTCGACATTTTAAATGAAAAAGTCTTGTTGGTCTACCAAAAATCGTCCCCTGAAGGGTTTAGAATTTTGTCAGAATTTGCTGGCAACACCCATACATCATGGGACAAATTTTGAAATTGAGGTCTAGCTTCAAAAACTGAAATTGATAGGGTACCTACGAGTGTGCTAGCTCAACGCACTGTGCGGCGTCGGATAGCCGAAGGACCCGGCATCTAGGGAAAATTATGAAATTTTAGAAATCCAAGATGGCGGCACAGATAGGGGAGTTTTGCTTTTCGGAGAAAATTTGGGATATTTTTAAATGTTGTTTTAGGACACATGGCAACCCCGCAGCGAGTTGACTTCTATGGAGAGATGATGTCTCTTGACACAAAGTATTACCTGGTATGAAAATTTTCCCCGATTTTGGGGTATTTTTTGAGACAGGTCCTAAAAAGTGGGAAATTTTTTTTTTTCGACATTTCAAACAAAAGAATGATGAAAATCTGTCAAAAGTCATCCCCTTAAGGATTTTTGGTGGTTTTTGTCAAAATTATCTGGCAACACCTCAGATCAGTTTTCTTAGGGAATAGTACAAGAAGAAGTCACCGAGGCTCTACATAATGTATGGACGAAATATATCTGTTACTAAGGTGAATACGTCAAAAGTATTAAGAAGTAAAAATCCAAAATGGCGGCAGAGGTAGGGGAGTTTTGCTTTTCGGAGAAAATTTGGGATATTTTTAAATGTAGTTTTAGGATACTTGCCAACCCCACAGCCAGTCGACTTCTATGGAGAGATGATGTGTCTCAACACAAAGTATTACCTGGTATAAAAATTTTCCCCGATTTTAGGGTAATTTTTGAGATAAGTCCTAAAAAGTGGGACAATAATTTTCGGACATTTCAAACAAAAGAATAATGAAAATCTGTCAAAAACAATCCCCCTATTGATTTTAGGTGGTTTTTGTCAGAATTATCTGGCAACACCTTACATCAGTTTTCTTAGAGAATAGTACTTGGAGTCACCGAGGTTCTGTACAATGTATGAACGAAATGTTTCTGTCACTAGGGTGAATATGTTAAAAGTATTAAAAAGTAAAATTCTAAGATGGCGGCCGAGTTAGGGTACTTAATTCATGTTGACATTTTTAGGGACTTTTAAAAATTCAATTTTGGGGTACCACTAAACCTTGCAGCGAGTTGACTTCTATAGAGCAATGGATATTCTCGGTGGGAAATATTACCTGGTCCAAAAAATTTTCACTATTTTTGTGTAATTTCGAAGAAAAGTAAGAAACGTGGAATTTTTTTTCGGCAATTTGAACAAAACAGTGATGAGTGATGAGCATTGGTCCCAAATTATCCCTCAAAGGGCCCTAGGTGATTTTTGTCAAAATCTCCTGGCAACACCATATATCGATTTTCATAGTAAATCGTACTAAGGAACTCCTAGGTGTATGTAACCTGGGCTCTGTACAATATATGGATGAAATGTTTCTATCACCAGTGTATATGTTAAAAGTATTTAAAAAGAAAAAATCCAAGATGGCGGCCGAATTAGGATACTTTATCTATGATGACAATTTTAAGAACTTTTTAAAATTCATTTTTGTGGCATCATCCCTGCAACGAATTGACTTGTATTGAGGAATGGAAACTCTCGGTGCGAAGTATTAACTAATTTTCATAGTAAACAGTACTAAGGAACTACTAGAAGGAGTCACCTTAGCTCTGTACAATGTATGGACAAAATGTTTCAATCGCCAAAGTGGATAAGTTAAAAGTATTCAAAAAGGAAAAATCCAAGATGGCGGCCGAGTTCGAGTATTTTATCTCTGATGATAAATTTAGGAATACATTTTGGGGTACCTGGCTTCCCTGCAGCGAGTCGACCTTTATTGAGCCATGGTAGATTTCGGTTCGAAATATTATCTAGGCTACAAATTTTCCCCGATTTTTGGATAATTTTGCAAACCCAAAATGTGGGAAATTTTTATTCGACATTTTTAAACATAAAAGTGACGGGTATCTATAATAAATCTCATCTAAATAGTTTTATGCAATTTTTTGTTAAATTAGGTGGCAACACCATGCATAGATTTTCGTAGAAAGTAATATTTACTAAGGACCCACTAAAAGGACCGTGTCTCTGTACAATATATGGACGAAATATATCTGTCGTCATGTAATATATATGTCAGAAGTATCAAAATGGAAAAACCAAGATGGCCGCCAAGGTTAACTTTGAACAAAATTTGGAAGATTTTTTTATTTTGGTACATGGTAACCATGCAGCGAGTCCGCTTTTATGGGATGGCATTGAATCTCAGTATTGCCAGCCAATTGCCAATAATAACCCTAAGGCTTTTACCAAAATTATTTGGAAAACTTTACTATGAAAACCGATGTAAGTTGTTACAACGGTTTTCATAGTAAACTATTAGAAGGAGTTGACAATGTATGGACGAAATGTTTTGTCCAGGTAGCTAAACCAAAATAAAAAAAAATAAAAAGTAGAAATGGTATATAGAAAGGTAGGTTAGGTTAGGTTTTGTATTGCTGACTATTACAGTACAAAGTTTCATACACAGGATAGTACACGTGAAACAAAAATTCACTGTTACAATAGGAAGTCACCTAATCGTATCAAAACAGACAACTCGACTTGCCAACCAAGTTTATTCGAAAAGAAAACCGTCTTCTCAAAAAAAATCAACGACAACGTCTCGCGGGCCTCTTGAGGCCCGCGCACACACGCACCCTCTAGTTCCTGATATAAACGTCAAAACTAGACAGCTAAAATGTCACTGGGTTGAACACACATTTCGTGGAAGGGATAAATGAAACAAGGTCGTAACTACTACTACCCAAGATAAGGACCAAGGAAACGAAGATGACCAAGAACTGAAGACACAAGATGGTAAGATGAAATATTTAAAGCAGCAGAGAACATATGGACCAGAATCACTCGAGATGGAACGGAATAGAATAGACGACGATTTTGAATATAGTGCACATCCTCAACCATATAGGTTAAAGAAAATTAAGGAAATAAATAACCTAATTAATAGGTTGACATATTTTTGAAAAGTATCCATATATTAGGAAGCATTCAAGTATTACTTAACCCCCCCCCCCCCCTCCCTCCTCCCCTTGTAACATTTTTTTGTACGATCACCCCCTCCCCCCCCCAAATGCGTTACATAATACTTGAACGCCTCCTTATACAAAAACTAATTGTAGGCTTCTTGTTAATGTGTATTTGTTTACAAGAGCAACACACTTTAGTGCCCATTCTTCTTGTGATGAGTCTACGTTCCGTATCATGGGTAGAATAGAAAATATATGACCTAAAAATATGAAAGTGCTTATATTAAACTAGCTTTTGCCCGCGGCTTCGCGCGTTAATTTATCCTCTTGGGGTGGATTTTATCAAAATCCTGTCTTAGAGGATGCCTACGTCATAGTAGCTTTATGCATGCAAATTCTCAGCCCGATCGGTTTAAAATTGACAAAGTTTCCTTCACAAATTTTCAACCCCTATTTTATCCCCCCTGAGGTAGAATTAATCAAAAATCCTTTGGTTGCCTACGTTATAACATCTACCTGCATACCAAATTTCAGTCCGATCCGTCCAGTGGTTTGGGCTGTGCGTTGATAGATCACTACATCAGTCACCTTTGAGTTATATATATTTAGATTTATTTCATTAAATATGATTTCTATTTCTATTAAATATATTGAAGGTTTGGTACTTAAAGAACTATGTACACTGCCTTTACACTCGTCTCCCGAGTGATCGTTTACATCGTTTTTATAGTAGGCTTGTGTGCTATGTAAATTAATTTATCTATCCTAAGAATAGTATGTAATACATAAACAACTATTGTAATCTAATTACAGATATTATTTCAATGAAAACTGATAAAAAGGAATTTCCAGCACTTATTTTACTTTTTTGTTGTCACTAATTTTTGTTGTTTGAGTCACTAATGCCCGAATTAATCAACTATCATATCTTTTAATTCCATTTAATCACTTTCATTGTCTAAATAAGATTTATGACGTCATTAAGAGCAATATTATAATGGCATCTCAGGACAATTCACGACTAGCTGTTCCCGCGACTTCGTCCGCGTGGAATTTAACGTTATTTTTCTAAAATAAAAGTAGCCTAAGTTACTCTTTATTACGTCAGCTACCTGCCAAAAAAAAGTCCCGTCGAAATCGGTCCAGCCATTTCAGAGATTAGCCGGAACAAACAGGCAGACAGACAAAAATTGTAAAAAATGTTATTTTGGTGTATGTACCGTATTTATATTCGTATGCCCGTAGTAAAAACCGGTTATTTCAATATTACAAACAGACACTCCAATTTTATTTATATGTATAGATGTATAGATTTCCTTTAAACAACTTAACTCGATAAATATCTCAAATATAAAATTCTGTCAATTCTGTTGGACTTTACGAGAGCTGGCAACCCTACCTGTGGCATAGACAATTTATGCAGTTGTAAGTGATAATAATGCAAATTTACATCACCACTGTATCACCATTGCCATGTTGTATGCAAAATACTTTTAAATTCAAATTTGCTTTAGCGATAGTATATGCTGGTGTTCACTCTATTCTCCCAAATTTGAATTTAAATATGAATCTGTAAACATGTACTACATTTATTTGAAAAGACTACGACTATTAGGGTGCAGCTTGTGGGAACTGGTCTGTTCAGGTTACGAACACTAATTAGACTATTTGCTTTTGAAATAGCATATACTGGTGGTCACTCTATTCTCACAAATTTAAATTTAAAAATGATTTTGTATTATTGTAAACATGTACAACATTTATTTGAAAAGAATACGAGCTGAGTTTCTTGTCAG
The DNA here is from genome assembly GCF_030625045.1 of Achroia grisella. Classification (NCBI taxonomy): domain Eukaryota; kingdom Metazoa; phylum Arthropoda; class Insecta; order Lepidoptera; family Pyralidae; genus Achroia; species Achroia grisella. The sequence goes on along the minus strand of NW_026712980.1, from coordinate 33,404 downwards.
TTCTTCGCATCTCGATATCATTCCGAACTGACGGTAGATTTGACATATCATAAGAAGTCTGTAATAGACCTACATGAATTAAGATATTTTGAATTTTGATGTAAGAAATTCGTTAGTAGGAATTTACACAAACTCCTAGTTAACACTAACTATCTAGAATGATTAAATTGTCAGGATTTTTAATTATTTTAGAGTTACTAAAATACCTTGTGTAATATATTGTTCAGATATACATAAATAAAATAATTAATACAATAACAAACCCCATCTTTGCACCGCCGTCTTAAATTAGGCTGGGGCCCTGGGGCACACAAGGATTCAGGGCCCTTTGGAAACTAAAAAAAATCTAATTATAAGTTAGTACAGAAACAAGCGAAGTAATCGGTATAATGGCGTAGTATATGCCTTGTAAATACCTTCTGATAACATTACTGAATTTAAAAAAAAGTGTAGTGCCCGGCAAAAATCTTTTGAGAATAAATGCGTGAGAAAAATTGACAGTCATTCGGGGGCCCCCTGAGAATGGGCCTTGGGCACGGGCCCCGTGTGCCCTTATGGTAAAGACGGTATTGCGTCTTTGGCACCAAAAGCTGTATCTTCCAGGCATTCTCAGTGTTCCTCTAGAACAGGATAGGCGAACCAATAGCACGCGACACAATATTTTGGGCACGTCGTCGATCATAAAACTGTTTGAAGAAGCTGGCTCATGCTATTTTAACAATATTTCCACCTACCTATGCCTGCGAGTCATTATTTTCAGAGATGAATAACATTAAAAACTCGTTTACAAACCGTTTGACAGATGAATCCAGTTCAGCATGCATTTTGCTAAAAGTAACATCGTACAAGCCTGACATAAATTATTTGTCATCTAACCTGCAGCAACAGTAGTCACACTAATTTTACAGTAATTTAATTTGTGCGTGTAATGAAAACAATCCAAAATGTACCTCTTTTGTTTACTTTATTTCATAGAGAGTTTTAATAGTATTTATTATTATTATTTTTCAAATAATCTGAAAGTCAAAATTATTTGATGCCACGTCAATGACCCCATTAAATATTTTTTTGAAAAAAATGGCACGTTGATGCATAAAGGTTCGCCACCCTGCTCTAGTACATAGATCTGACTACATTTTTTTTAAATGTTTGACTGCTATGGATATTATTTCTAAAGGTATTTTTTTCTATTGCAGCATACCTACTACACTTACTAGAATGACTACAATTCGTAAAATTCAACCTCGAACCTTAACCGTGACCGTTCGTTGTAGTTTCTCGGCGTGTACAACACACCGATATGAAATGATTCGTGACTGGATCATTCGTAAGCTGTGCCTAATTGTAAACGATTGTATTTTTTTTTTTGTATGATAATGGAATGGTGCACCCGCCTGCGCTAACGGTTTACGCTGGCGGGGCACCAGTGGAGGATGATAAGATGAGCATGAGGTCAGGTCAGTTAGCCCATCGTGACAAGCTCACCAGGAATTTGTTACGATGGTTTCCAGGGGGAACCGCGTGGAGGTCGACCTGACATTGTACATTGCTAGCAGTGGGGTTATCAATCCACATTACTAACAATCCCCCTCTCCCCCTAAACGATTGTATTAGCTTGGTAGTGTAAAATTATCTAACTAAAAGTAATTATGATAAGTTATTTATTTACCAAAATAGTTTCATATGTGTTAAGGTTTAAATAGATTATAATCAGTGAAAACAATAGTGTTTGTAGTCAACGCCAATAGATGGCGCTATAACAAAATTGAAACGCGCTAATGTTTCGTTTTATTAATTTCTCATATGTTATTTGTAATATTATCCCCCCGTCCAATTCAAACGGGGATCGAAATTACGACGGCCTGAGCCGAGGTTCGAACCCCTAGTGGTGCCCTCAGACTCAAAGCCGTATCCGTCGGGCAGGAGTTGGCCTTCAGCCGCTCCATAAGTCCTTCCGCGAGTTCGGAGTGCCATCTGCACTCGCCCCATAACGTCCGGTGAAGCTGTAAAGGCCAGCTACGGCCAACAGCATTAGAGTAGTCCGAAAAAAAATATATAGTACCTGTATTTGAAACCGACCAATAAACCTTATATACACGAGTGTAGTGTTTTGGTTTATAGTACCCGTACATCTGTTTTTCTATTTGTAATGTCCATGCTAAGTTTATGTACGATACCACCTTTCATTTGACTGGCCATTTGCCTGTTTGCCAATTCCTGTACATAAAAAAGTTAACCAATTAAGCATTGTAAATGCGTCTACGCTGCATATGTTTGTGAGCGCTAATTACTATATGACATGACAACAGATGGCCATTTCGCTAGATCAATAATCTAAGTTTGTATTCCAACTTTTTGAATCATTTGAGGTTATAATTAACATTGCTATGTGGACTTACTGATATTATAAACCTGACGACGACCTCGGTGGTCTAGCGGTGTAGCACACTGCTTTATGTCCGATGGTCGCGGGTTCGATTCCTCGCACGGTAAAAACATTTGTATTCACGAGTATAGTTATATGTTATATAGTTATATGTTTTAGTATACCTCTAACAACTTCCTCTTGACAGCCTCAATGGTCTAGTGGTTAAAATATATATACTACTAAGTAGTTATATATATTTAGTATACCTCTAACATATATATATTATATAGTTATAACATATAACTATATATGTGGTTATATGTTTTAGTATACCTACGTTGCTGTCTCGTAAAATCACCTGTGATATAATGGCGTTGCTATAAACGTGTTCCGGTATTGAGGTCAAGGGGACGTAAGCAACACTCTCCCTCGCCACTCGCTACAGACATGGCAACACCGCCTTGAACCGACACACGGGTCACCCTTGCATATAGTGTAGTCAGGGTTGCCAGCTTTAAGCTTTTATGTACTAGCTGTGACAGCGACTTCGAGCAGACGAAAGCCCACAAATATGAATAATTTTCCTCGTTTTTGCAACTTTTTTCACTGATGCTTCGCTTCTATTTATCGTATCAAATTGAAATTCAAATATTTATTTTGCAGAGACTTTTGTAAGTCAATATAAATCTATACATATATATAAAATTGGAGTGTCTGTTTGTAATTGAAATAACCGTTTTTTACTACATGCATATGAATATAAATACGGTACATACACTCAAAATAACAGTTTTTACAATTTTTGTCTGTCAGTTTGGTCCGGCTAATATCTGAAATGTCTGGACCTATTTTGACGGAACGTTTTTTGGCAGGTAGCTGATGAAATATGAAGTAACTTAGGCTACTTTTATTTTTAGAAAATAGAGTTAATATCCACGAAGTCGCGAAACTGCTAGTAAGTAAATAAATATATACTGATATTATAAAGCTGAAGAGTTTGTTTGTTTGAACGCGCTAATCCCGGGAACTATTGGTTCGAATTAAAAAAATTAAAATCATAAAGTTGAAGTGTATATTTGTTTTGATAAAGAACTCGAAGTTTAATATTTATGTATTTTTTTTAGTAATAAGTATAGTATAAGTAAGGAGCCAACAGAATATCAGCGCTGCAGAGGTATCTGTAGCATTATGCTGAGTTGGCTACCTTTTCACTTTTGCGGCACATAAAGTCACCTACATTTCTTTTATTAATTCGTGTTGTTTCTGTATCTCATGTATGTTATGTGTCTGTAATTGAATAAAGAATTTATCTATCTATCTAGCTGAACTTTCCTCTAGAATCACTATTAAAAAAAACCGCTTCAAAATCCGTTGCGTAGTTTTAAAGATTTAAGCATACCTGTGGCATCGGGACGGACCGACAGCGACAGCGACTTTGTTTTATAGTATGTAATGATGCACCCGGGCTATTTAAAAATAATGGACAGCCGTCGATAGGTGATAGTGTATCTTAACGTTGTTGATTTAATTTGAATCAAATTATGAAACTATTTTAGAAAAGTAAGTAGTAAGTATAAAACAGTTAGCAAAAAAACTACAACTATTGTTTCTATCTATAACCGTCATGTCATTAATATTAACTATGTATGAATATAATCCCATATCATTACATAGTATAAACAAAGTCGCTGTCGTTGTCTGTCCGTCCCTATGCTTAAATCTATAAAACTACGAAACGGATTTTGAAGCAGTTTTTTTTAATAGATATACTGATTCAAGAGGAAGTTTTATATAATACATGTACACCCGAAGTCGGGGCAAGTAGCTAGTATACCAATAATGTATAATGTATATAATAATGTATGCTAATAAAAAAACTTATTCAAAAATTGTATAAATATAATTTATTTGTAACTAGCTGTTCCCACGACTTCGTCCGTGTGGATTTTAACTTTATTTTAAAAATAAAAGTAGCCTAAGTTACTCCTTATTACATCAGCTACTACTATGATAACTACATGTTATAAACATTAACAACATTGTAAGAATAAACATCACCTATGAACAGTAAAACGTAAACCTTCGTTTACAAGTTCACTTTCACTCACGACGTTGCTCTTTTTTATTCGTTTTCTATTTGTTATCTGAAAGCAAGTTAAAGACGCAATTCTAAAGGTAATACATTAATAATGTACTTGGAAATAAGTAACAGATGTAATTATTTTACTATCACATCATCCCGTTATGTTTTTCTCTTCCATTCATCCCATTAGTTAATATCTTTGTGTAGTATAAAACAAAGTGGCTGTCGCTGTCTGTCCGTCCCTAATTATGCTTAAATCTTTAAAACTACGCAACGGATTTTGAAGCGGTTTTTTTTAGTAGATAGAGCGATTCTAGAGGAAGGTTTATATTACATGTACACTCGGGTGAAGCCAGGGTGAGTAGCTAGTATAAGATAATTTTATATCTATTAGTGTTATTGTTTACTAGCTGGCCCGTGCAACTTCGTCTATATTACACTTACGTGACATTTAACATTATACTAGCTTTTGCTCGAGGCTTCGCTGGCATTAATTTATCCCCTTAGGGGTGGAATTTATCAAAATCCTTTCTTAGGGGATTCTACGTCATAGTAGCTTTATGCATGCAAAGTCTCAGCCCGATTCCGTTAAAATTGACAAAGTTTCATATAAACTTTCATCCCCTATTTTATCCCTTTAAGGATAGAATTAATCAAAAATCCTTTCTACGGATGCCCACGTCATATCATCTACCTGCATGTCAAATTTCCGTCTGATCCGTCCAGTGGTTTGGGTCGTAGGCAAGCTGATAGATCACTACGTCAGTCACCTTTGAGTTATATATATTTAGAAGATTGCCAATTTACGTATATATCTTTTTAAATTATAGCCTATGTGTTATTCTGATGTATAAGCTATATTACTGTAAAGATGGTTCAATATCCGTTGTAAAATTATATTTAATGTAAAACATACAGTTTTGTAGACTTGATAATTAAAAAAATATATTAAAATTCAAATAATGTAAGGTACAATACAAGGTCATGAAGTACAACTGACAAGGAATAAGTCCGTTGAACTTCATTATTTATGCAATGTTGCTTTTATATAGAATTATTTATCAAAGGTATTTGCTTGCAATTACCTTAGTCTCACATGTTTCGATGGACAAGCGGCTCGCTGAAGATGAAATAATTTAATCCACAATAGTCAATTCGGTTTTTCCAAAGGTCGTTCAACTACAGACGCAGGTGCAGAGTTGCTTAGACACGTATTTGCTGCATGGGAAACTAAAATGGATGCGATAGGTGTTTTTTGTGACCTTTCTAAGGCTTTTGATTGCGTTGATCATAATACATTGCTAAAAAAACTTGCTTTTTATGGCGTCAAAGACCATGCTTTAAATTTAATAAAATCTTATCTATCTGATAGAATACAGAAAGTGAAGGTTAGCAACGCTACGTCTGACGGGTCACTTGTGCAAATGGGTGTACCTCAAGGATCTATTCTCGGTCCTTTTTTATTCCTAGTTTACATTAATGATCTCCCATATACTATGCAGGATAGATGCGGCATAGTATTATTTGCAGACGATACTTCATTGATTTTTAAAGTTAATAGAATGACTAATAATTATGACGATGTAAATAGTGCTTTGCGGCGTCTCCTGCACTGGTTTACAACTAACAATCTTATGTTAAACGCTAAAAAAACAAAATGTGTTAATTTCTCTCTGTCTAAAAGTTTTAATACTAATTGCAACATAAAATTAAATGACGAATCTCTCGAATTTATAGAATCTACTGTCTTTCTAGGAATCACACTAGATAATAAACACAATGGGGTGCACAAATTCAAAGCCTTGCAGCGAAACTAAGTTCAGCAGCTTTTGCCGTGCGTAAGGTTAGACAGTACACTGATACTGATACTGCTAGATTAGTCTATTTTAGTTATTTTCATAGTTTACTCTCTTATGGAATATTACTATGGGGAAAAGCGGCAGATATTAAAAATATATTCATATTACAAAAAAATGCCGTTCGAGCGATCTACTGTATGAAGAGTCGTGACTCATTAAGAGAGAAATTCAAAGAGGCAAATATTCTCACCGTTGCTTCTCAATTTATATATTCAAATATCCTATATGTTCATAAAAATCTTGACTTATTTCCAAAAAACAGCAATATTCATAATATTAATACAAGATTTAAAGACAAACTTGCTGTCCCCAAGTATCGTTTAGAAAAAGTTAATAGGTCTTTTATGGGAATAGGTATAAAAATTTACAATAAGATACCAAAGGATATGTTGGAATTACCCTTAAATAAATTCAAAACATCTGTTAAATCATATTTACTGAGCAAAGCCTATTACTCACTAAACGATTACTTGAATGACGAGTGTGCATGGCAATAGTTGTTCATGCACTGAATTTTCATTTAATGTTAGACATAGACACCTATATAAATATACATTGTAAATAAACTGGCTTTAAAAAAAAAAAGTAATTCAATTGAGTTTCTTGCCAGTTCTTCTCAATTGGATCTATATACCGAACTGGACGGTAGGGAAAAAAATAAAATTATAATGTAAAAATTTGACGTTCATAAGCGGCTAAAATGTCCTACATGAATAAATGATTTTTGAATTTGAATTTGAATTTGAGAAGTTAAGAGGTATGATATCTTAGTCCCCTGGAAGGTCAAAGCATGAGGTATCACGGATGTCATATGATAACGTGATGTCTGTGATGCAGCTCATATATGATTATAATAATAATAATCTCAGGATAATTCACAGCGACATCAAGTCCCATGCTAGGCAGAGCTTGTATTATGGGACCATGTGCACTAGACACAATATACTTAGATACTTTGTTTTGTAAATACATGCTTACCACATATCCATCTTTATTCTTGTGGGTCTCTGGGATATGTCAAATCTACCGTCAGTTCTGAATGATTTAAAATAGAAATAATCTTTATTCAAATAAACTCATTACAAGCGCTTTTGAATAGTCATATTTAGATTCTACCACTCATTCGGAATGCAGATTCATCACAAGAAGAACGAGCAAGAAACTTGTGTGTTGCTCTTTTTAATAGATGTTTTTTTTATATAAATAATTACAGTATAACAAGTAAGAGGCATGCGATAATCAATATAGAAGTCGCAACGCACTCATTATTAATGTAATCAGAAAATATTGTCAGTGCTATCCTCCAGCACTATCCTCTTAAAAAAACCTGAAATACTGTATTGTTAGCACTGGGGTTATTAGTCCATAGTTATATTACTAATCCTGGTACTGTTAGCAACCCTGACGGCGCCGGTGCAATGTAGTGCCACCATCAGGCTTGTTGTCACGCCACCTTAGATGTCACTGACCTCGGTATAACTTGATATTAGTCGCAGATATGGGATCTGAGGTTTATTGTTTAATTTTTTTTTGTGTTATATTTTTAAATGTAATTTAATCAACTCCGATCGATCCCCCGTTCAATTCTAACGGGGATTGAAATTACGATGGCCTGAACTGAGGTTCGAACCCGGCACTAGTGAGGGCACAGACTAAAGTCGTATCCGTCAGGCGGGTGTTGGCCTTCAGCCGCTCCATAAGTCCTTCCGTTGGTTTGGAGTGCCATCTGCACTCGTACCCTATTGTTCGGTGAAGCTGTAAAGGCCAGTAGCGGTAACAACATTAGTGTAGTCTGAATAAAGTGTATTATTTATTATCACAGATACCAACAAATTGGTATTTTAAATATTTACAGAAATAGAAATAATCTTTATTCAAATAAACTCATTACAAGCGCTTTTGAATAGTCATATATTGATTCTACCACTCATTCGGAATGCAGATTCTTCACAAGAAGAATGAGTAAGAAACTTGTGTGTTGCTCGTTTGAATAGATGTTTTTTTTTATATAAATAATTACAATATAACAAGTAAGAGGCATGCGATAATCAACATAGAAATCGCTACGCACTCATTATTAGTGCAATCAGATAATATTGCCAGTGCTATGGATTTTAAGTGTTTCTATAAAAACATTATTATCGTTAACGAATTCTTTAATTTTATAGTAAGCTTTTTTACAAAGGAAGTGTTTTCTATGTCATTTAAATCTTTTTTCAGGCAGATTTATAACAGACTCTGGTATTTTGTTGTAAAACCTTACGCAATTACCATAAAACGAATTACTAACTTTAGTTAAACGACATTTAGATACCGTAATCGATAAGAATTAAAATTCAAAATTTATTTATTCATGTAGGTCTAATTATTACAGACTCTTATGATCGGTAATTACAGACTCATATGATATGTCAAATCTACCGTCAGTTCGGAATGATTTCGAGATGAGAAGAACTGACAAGAAACTCAGCTCGTATTTTTTTCAAATAAATGTTGTACATGTTTACAATAATACAGATTCATTTAAATTCAAATTTGGGAGAATAGAGTGACCACCAGCATATGCTATTGCAAAAGCAAAGTCTACTCAGTGTTTGTAACCTGAACAGACCAGTCCCCACAAGCAGCAATCGTTCACGAGTATGACGGATGATATACACCTAACAAATGTGGAACAGATTGGTCCGGATATGAGTGGTACCGACCGTTACGTCACGGTGTCCAGTGGTGCGGCGCGTGTGCGTGCGCACCGCAATCATTGGTACCAAATACTTTCTCCGCGCGGTCACGGTCAACTTGTAGACGAGTCGCACAACCGCGCCGGAAGTTACCCATACAAACATACAAGTCTCCAGTTGGGATTTTATGTATATATTAAGTGGGATGGCGAACAGGTTTTTTTTTGTGGATGATAATAGGATGGTGCACCCGCCTGCGCTAACGGTTTACGCTGGCGGGGCACCAGTGAAGGATGATAAGATGAGTATGAGGTCAGGGCAGTTAGTCCATCGTGACAAATTCACCAAGACGTACATGCGCGGGGCAGCTAGTAAAAAAGTAAAAAAAGGTAACAAATGAACAGACACTGTTATATTTAAAATATTAGTATAAATAGCGTAAAATGAACATACAGATGAAGCAGATGCACTGTACCTACTTACATATAACGAAACATTCAGTGTTCATGAATATGCATTGAACACGGTAACAAGAAAGAAAGAAAGAAAGAAAGAAAAATATTTTATTCAGTGCAATGTAAAAAATACAATATAAACAACAAACGGAAAAAAAGAGCAAATAAAATGTACATATAATTAAACAAGTTAACTTCTTATAAAAATACTGGATGTTTGACGTCACAAGACCAATTTTCAGAATTACACTCGGGGCTATGTTTACGGTTTATTTTCATCGAGACACTAGTTTAATGACTGACTAGCACAGCCCCGCGGTGTCACCCACATTCATTAAAGAAAAAAAATGGCGGCCACCCGATCACATATTTCATTGCCTGTCTACGGTCATTTAGCATTTCTTCTTTGCTCCTATAGAATGTGATGTTCAAGAGCCTACAACCTTGCCTTACATCCATAATGATATTATAAATATAAGTTTGTTTGTCAGTCTGTTTACATAACAATAAACGGGTCTTAATGAGCGTTTTTTATTGGACGATAATGTAATGGTGCACCCGCCGGCGCTAACGGTATACGCTGGCGGGGCACCAGTGGAGGATGATAAGATGAACATGAAGTCAGGTCAGTTAGCCCATCGTGACAAATTTACCAGGAATTTATCACGATGGTTTCCAGGGGGAACCGCGTGGAGGTCAACCTGACATGGTACATTGATAGTAATGGGTTCATGAGTCCACATTACTAACAATTCCCTTCCTCTTAATGAGCGTTAGGTACCATCACCATACAGCACCATTGTAGTATGTAAATATGAAATGTTTGCTGACGATGAAAATTTTTATCATTAAAAAATGATTTTAAAGTAGATGAAATAGGGGTGAAAGTAGAAAATTTATATAAATATAAACTGTATAATTAGTTGTTTATGAATAGACGTTGGTTTCAGATATTTTTAGGAATCCAAACCACCTAATGACAGATCGTATGTGACGCAACGTGTGATATCGAAATAGAAAGAATCTTTATTCAAATATACTTAATATAAACACTAAAAGTGTTTTTAATATTCAAAATTCAAAATATCTCTATTCATGTAGGTCTATTACAGACTCTTATGATATGTCAAATCTACCGTCAGTTCAGAATGATATCGAGATGAGAAGAACTGACAAGAAACTCAGCTCGTATTCTTTATGATGAGATAAGACTTTCCGAATGAGCGGTAGATTAAAAAAGATGTGATGAATATTCAAAAGTGCTTCAATGTAAGTTTATTTGAATAAATGATTTTCTGTTCTATTCTATTTCTATTATATTCTTATGTATCACTTGTAACTGAAGTTACAAATGTCTTGACAACAATACAACTTTATGTATGAGTAGGTGCCAGTGGTAGCTGTAGCGCTTAGCGGGCGCACCTCACCATCGATTCACCATCGCTTAACGTCACCACCTTTGACCATTAATGAATGCCACTCACGCAGTGTCTATTTCCATTTTGTTTGGAGCCGATCGTTTGCGACCTTAGCTATTTATTGATCTCGAAATGTAATATAAATTGTGGGTTCTATAGGATTTTTTTTATGGATGATGATAAAATATTGTGGAGCGCAGTGATCCGTCATACTCGTGAACGAGTGCTGCTTGTAGGGACTGGTCTGCTCTTATCACTACGACTGATTTAATCTTATTGTAGTTTTATATTTGACCCTAATAAATTAGTGATGGTTGGTAGTTTGTATTCCCACAATTCGACTTGTTAAATGTGAACTTACAAGGATTATTTAAAAGAGCAACACACAAGTTCCTTGCTAGTTCTTTTTGTGATGAGACAGCATTCCGAATGAGCATACCGCTCATTCGGAAAAAAAATCTATTTTATTCTATTCTAATGGAATGGTGCACCCACCTGCGCTATCGGTTTACGCTGGCGGGGCACCAGTGGAAGATAATAAGATGAACAAGTCAGGTCAGTTGGTCCATAGTGACAAATTTCAAAACAAATTCAATTTTCAGGAATTTATCACAATGTTTACAGGGGGAATACAGTGGAGCTACCTAACTTACATTACTAACAATGGAGTCATTTTTTCACTTTAGTAACAATCCCTTTCCCCTCGGTTAATGATGACTCTAATACACAATGATGGTAGACTCGGTAGAATGACCTTGATAGTCTAGGGTTTCAATACTCCTTGCTTCCGATGATCGCGGGTTATGTTCCTTTTATGGTACAAACGTTTTACAGCAAGAGCCCACGACGGCCAGACATACGTCATATTAGTAAATGTGAAAGATCGTGTATGTGTGTCTCTAACACAGGTAAGAACGATCCCCACACATGAAACCTGGATCGTTGTTCCTTTGGCAGGTAAATATTTTCATTTTGTAAATATTTTCATATCAAATTTGTTATTTTATGAAACTAAATTTTTTCACATATTGTTCGTAACAGTATTATAAGTTGAACTGCTCATTGCCAGACACTTAGTATGGTTCCAACCCCTCGCCGGACACCCCTAAGCTATAAATATACTTACGTTATTTTATAAAAGCTAAATTTTGTATATATTATTCAGAGAACTATTAAACTGTGCTTCCTTAATTGCCAGAGAGTTTGAATGGTTCTATCACCAGACGCATTGAAAGCGTATATTGGGTAATAAAGGTTTATACACTTGGGTTTCCTCAGTTTGACACTCTAAATTAAAATTAGACAATCTTCTAAGTAGCTCAATTCTTGCAGAGAACTTATAGGAATCAAGTGTGGGAAACCACGCAGAAACAAAAACAGTCGCATGGTTAACCAAATCTGAACCAACTTTAGACCAAGCTGAAGAAGAAACGCCACTACACATCCTATGTGGTTGTAGCACATTCATGCATAAACGAAATATCGCCTTTGGAAAGTATACACTCTATCCTGAGGAGATAAAAACCATCGCTCCTAAGAATATCCTTCAATTCTCGTCCCTGACGGGTCTAGGTAGCGAACTTTGAAAAAGAGCGAACACAATAGATCTATGTAGGTCGCAGTGCTACAGGTGCTACAGGCACCTGTCAATAGCCCAAATAACCCATTAAAAATACACTCTATCCTGAGGAGATAAAAACCATCGCTCCTAAGAATATCCTTTAATTCTCGTCCCTGACGGGTCTAGGTAGTGGACTTTGAAAAAGGGCGAGCACAATAGATCTATGTAGGTATGTAGATAGATAGATAAATATATCGTTTATTTGTTTGTTACTAGTCACACACATAACATGTTCATAAGAATATAAAAATACATAATACAACATAAGATTTATAAAATTGTGTTTTATGTGTGATCTGTAGCAATACAAACAGGTCGAAGCTCAGCGTGGAACATTGTTCAGGGAACAAAACACTGATTTGACAATAACTCAAAACCCCCCATAAAAATACAACCTTCCTACTTAGTGTAACCTCATAGATATTAAATGAAATTAAGTCATAAACAAGACTAGACATATGATAATTATGTTCACAATGATAAGAATGGACTGTGTAATCATAAACAAATATAACAGGTAACATCTTGTTATCTCAAGCAACTGTTCGTTGTAAATAAACATTTACAGAACAGTACGAGATACGAGACTTTTCATAACTGATGTAAGTTGGTTGCAATGGAAATACATATGTACTTATTTAATTTTAAAGAAACGGAAGTTATCACATGTACAGAATGAGTTGATAGCATCCTTACAAATACAGACGTCATATAAACAAACTCGCTTTCGCATCTCTATACATACATACATATATATATAGAAAATACCCAGACCTATATAAACAATCATACTCATGAATAAAAGTGATTAAGAGTTAGTGATTACACTAATAAAAGCTTACGCAACAATAACAAACAGATTTTACCTAAATGTCATTTAACTAAAGTTAGTAATTCGTTTAATGTAAATTGCGTAAGGTTTTACAATAAAATACCAGAGTCTGTTATACATAAATCTGTCTGAAAAAAGATTTAAATGTCATATAAAATACTTCCTTTGCAAAAAAGCTTAAATTGAAGAATTCGTTAACGACAATAATGTGTTTATAGCCCATGCCTATATCGTATGCCTCTTACTTGTTATACTGTAATTATTATTATATATATAAAAAAAAACATCTATTCAAAAGAGCAACACAAGTTTCTTGCTTATTCTTCTTGTGATGAGACAGCTTTTCGAATGAGCGGTATATTTAAAAAAAAATTGTTGACTATTCAAAAGTGCTTAAATTAAGTTTATTTTAATAAATGACTTTCTATTCGAATCCATCGCGCAGCCCTGGGCGCTGGGCCACTGGACCCTGCTCAGTGTGCCCAGTGGGGAAGAGGGTTCTGTGGGCAATCAGCAAATTTATAACAATTACAATATATGTACGTTAGCTTTTATCTCGCCTGTTGACTTGACCTTTAACATGTCTTAGAATATTTTCTCTATCGTATCCGCAAAAAACTAGTTATTTTGCATACAGAAACGCTGTATCTCAGACGAGCCGGCCCATTGTCGGCGGGCGACAGTGAAAATCAGACACGGCTGAGCGCGCGTCCAAGGACGTGGGTCACGCCTTCATTACCGGCTGTTACATTGTTACTGAATGTTATGGCAATCGACGGAAGGATGGACATACGAATGAGGGGACATTTAGATATTGTAATAGATAATTATGATTTTTGGTAATAAAATTTAATATTACAATTCATCACAATGTAAATTGTCATCTATACATATAAATAAAATTGGAGTGTCTGTTTGTAATATTGAAATAGCCGTTTTTTACTACATGCATATGAATATACATACGGTGTATGTAAAAGCAAAATAACATTTTTTACAATTTACGTCTATTTGTCTGTCTGTCTGTTTGTTCCGGCTAATCTCTGAAATGTTTGGACCGATTTTGACGGGACTTTTTTTGGCAGGTAGCTGGATTATAAGGAGGAGGATATAAGGAGTAACTTAGGCTACTATTATTTTAGAAAAATAAAGTTAAATTCTACGCGGACGAAGTCGCGAGTACAGCTAGCGAATGAATAAAATTAATGAATGATTTAAATAAAATTAATAATAAAACCTCAGTGGTTTAGTAGTGTAGGGCATTGTGATTTCGCGGGTACGATTCCCGAACGAACATCTACTATATTTATATGACTATAATTTTTTTTTTGGTCTGAGTACTTTTCAATGCATTTTATATATACTGAACTGGACGGTAGGGAAAAAATTAAATATTAATGTAAGAACTTTGACGTTCATAAGTGGCTAAAATGTCCTACATGAATAAATGATTTTTGAATTGATTTGATTTTGATAATCGGCAGAATCTAGGGTACAACTAGTCTGAATAGAACTTCTAGAAAGATTCCCTGCTCGTAAATCTACAATTATATTTAACGCATGCCTTGCCATGCGTTTGTAAATTGTATACAGTATTGCTTTATATTAGAAGACAACAGCTCTATTGTTGAGATGCGGCAGTGGAGATCTTGCACGGCCGAGTGCGCTCCCAAGGTCTCGGTCCACACCTTCACTAAACCAGGGTTGCCAACTTTAAGAATGTACAGTTTGTACAGTGCTCTGAATAGTGATACCAACTGTATGAGAATAGTGTAGGTTCGAGATTTTTGATCTACGGTACGAGGTTTTCGTTCTAGTACAAGTAGGTTGTACGAAATTTTCGATCTACGCATAACCGCTATATATAAATGTCATTTGCGATTGCGAATAATAATAACCTTGGCGCCATCTAGTACCAAGTTGAGCAGAGCTTGTGTTATGGGTACTAGATAAGTGATAGATACACTGAAATAAAAAAAAAATTTTTCAAATACATAATATACTTAGACCATACCCAGGCCGTTACAAACAATCATACTCATAAATAGAAATATGTACTGTCCAAGCAATTGAACCAAAGACCATCGGAATTAAGTTGGTGTCCTAAACCACTAGTCCACCGTGGTCGACGATTAGTCGACAATTGAAGTCATTAACTGTGAAAAATATATTAGGTTAATTTTTATTTCATCATTTAAAATGTAATGAAGTAACGAGGACGTGGATTACCAATATTTTTTTAATCATTAAACCTTGATTCATGTACTCCGCTACAAAATTATTGGTGAAAAGAAAAATTACTCTAATATCCAATAAATAAAAGTATAAACGAATTCGAAGTCAAGATTTGAAGAGTGTCTACTTCTAAGATCAATCATCTCTCATTAAAAAAAAACACATTTGTCTACTTTGTTTAAAATATAAATTATTTATTCTACGACTTATATTTTTTTATGATATAAAAAAATCCGCTTAATTCAATGGCGCAGCCTGTATAAATTAGAACGAGGTTTATAAAATCGTACCACAAGTCTCGGTTGGTGCCGCAAGTACGAGGTTTTGCGTACAGCTAGCCCTGTACTGCTACGTAGAGGCATAAACAAATAATTTGTATGACTGTTAAACCTTATTCGTTCCGGAACATTTCCGCGCTCACTCACTCATTATCATTACTAACTACTCATTAACATTAGTCAGCTGAGTGGAACTTTACAAGAAATGATCACAATTAATGAACTGAATCGATTCCATCCTCATCGGAGATTTTCGTGGTTTTTACACAAATTTTAAAGTGGCTTTGTTATTTCGTGCTGGCCTTGGGAATAATACGTCTGAACACACTAATTCTATGAAAAGGGAAATTTGTTTTATATTTGTACTAGTTATTACCTGTGACTTTGTTTGCACAAAATTTCATCCGCTTCCAAATTATTTTTTGTAATAAAATAATAGAATAAGAATAGAAATTCTTTATTCAAATAAACTTAATTCAACCACTTTTGAATAATTATAACATTTTTTTTAATCTACCGCTCGTTCGGTAAGCTGTTTCATTATAAGAAGAACGAGCAAGAAACTCGTGTGTTGCTCTTTAAAAGAGAAGCTATGGACTATGAAAATATAAATAAATATATAGCTCGGGAATTTTGGTTTATTTTTTCTATACAGCTTGTTTGGGAAACTACTCTGCTACCAAAATGTTAGGTGTAATTTACTCTCTATATATCTATAGGGGAATTTAGTTATAAGCGTCAGTCACGTACCTGTATGGCTCTGCGGATTTCTTGGGCTTCAGGGTCTCGAAGATATCTTCGCTAGCTTTCACACACTTCACTTTTCACAGTAGGTTTAACACAGTTCTAATTTATTTCAATTCACAACAAATGCGCGCGCGCGTCAAGGCCGCTGTACGGTCAGTTCAGTACTAGGTAATGGAGGGGAACGAAAGGCGCGGGAACAGAAAACTAACGGACTCTAATATAATAATCTGTGCTTACGATGGTATAGGGTAGATTTTGAACACAGCTTCATTGGACGATAGGGGGTGAGTGCAGACACTCCAAACTAGCTAAGGTCTTAAGCGACGGAAGGCTGACTCCTGCTCTGTTATAATGATAAATACTGTTATTATATTTTCTTCATTGTCATATGGTATTACAGTCTGGGGTAATGCAAGTCTCATAGCAAAGTCCTGAGGCAACAAAAAAAGAGCTATCAGAATTATATGCGGAATCCATATACGCACCTCTGTGAGACCGTATTTCATTGAACAGCGTATAATGACAGTTACATCATTGTTCATATACTATTCCTTGTTAGACATACACGAAAAGAGCAAAACACTGCGTAAAAAGGCGGATAACCATAATTACATGACACGAAATGGACATAAATTAGAATTACCAAGATTACGACTTACAAAAACAATAAAACAAGGTATTTACTTAAAAATAAAAATGTACAATAAACTATCAAATAAAACAATGCAATTAACATCAACAGAATTTAAGAACAAAATAAAATCATATTTCGAGCAACATCCTTTTTACAATGTGACGGAATATCTGAATTCCAATGTACAATTATGACATTTTCCATTAAGTGACTTTTATTACTATGTTATATATTATTTAATTTATTATTTTGAATACTTAAAATTGTAACTGTGACATAATTATCTTAAAAATGTAATTACTATTGACATGCTGTTGTGTAACGAGATTTGTTACATTTGTGAATAAAGTAATATGAAATATGAAATAATTTTAATACTTTTATTGTAGCAGAAGACACAAGACATTTTACAATACTATACACTATGTACAGTGTTGCCACTCTATTCTATATAATTCTAACAGTTGTTCAATGCTATATGCTCCAACTCCTGCCTGACAGGTACAACTTTTAGTCTGAGGGCACCGCTTGGGGTTCAAACCTGTCTAGGCTCGAACCCCAAGTGTTGCCCTTTTTTAATTTGTTTAAGTCTTTAAATCGTCGTAATTTCGATTGATTCAGAGATTGCACTGTGTGAATTGTCCTCGCATTATTTACGTTTGTGGACTATCTACTATGACGTAGATACGAGTCGATGAACATGCGTGCAGTGCGTCGCTCGCGGGTTTCCTATGTGTGACATCACACTTATATCACATTACTAGAGGTGAACACAGTTAATACGCTTAACAACATAATCACGCTTAACAGTATAAACTTATGTCGTTTAAACGTTTTTTTTAATGTAGTTATTGATTTTTATATACATATCACGCCTTATTATTTATAACTTTACTTCACGTGCTGGAAATATTTACCTTTTTGTTTTTCATGTATTTATTGATTATTTGTTGTACATCTAACATGTACATATATCATACTATATCTTATATATAAAATTCTCGTGTCACAGTTTTCGTTCCCATACTCCTCCGAAACGGCTTGACCGATTCTCATAAAATTTTGTGAGCGTATTGAGTAGGTCTGAGAATCGGCCAACATCTATTTTTCATCCCCCTAAATGTTAGGGGTAGTCCACTCCTAATTGTTTTTTTATTTTAAGGCAAAACAACGTTTGCCGGGACAGCTACTTACTTATAACTTTACTCCACGTCCTTCAACCTCTATGAAAATATTTGCCTAAAGTACAATTAAGCATTTAAGTTTTTGTAAGTATAAAAGGGCTGTAGGCACTTAATAATGACGTGTGGAGTTTAGTTTTAACTCTATTGTATTGGTTTCTTAGCGAAGATAGACCAAAATGTAGGTGATAGAATGAGTGGACTGTATGTGTGATGTAAATCAAACAATGGATAGAAAATGGTAAATACTTATAATAAAGATAATTACGTGTACAAACGGTTGTAAGGCAAAAAGTGACTATAAAAATATATGACAATTCTAAAGGACTACATTTAAAATTGGTAGAAAAATAAATGTATAAAATTGTGCAGAGTTTGCAACATCTCTACTTATACGTTATTATTTATACCAACATAACATTTAAACTACTCATCAATTTTATTAATATGAGATCTAAATTGATTCGTTAATCTAATCTGGATTACTTACGTTACATTTAACAAAGAAAATAGTTACTGCCCTATTTATATTTCAGAAATAGTTCTTTAAGAAACGTTCTGTTCATTTGTGTAGCATAAAATTTGTAACCTATATGTTATTCTAATGTATAAGCTATATTAGTGTAAAGTTTCATCAAAATCCGTTCAGTAGATTTTGCTTGAAAGAGTTACAAACATCCATACTCACAAACTTTCGCGTTTATAATATTAGTAAGCAGATAATAAGTTAAACGTTTAACGTTTAAACGAATATATATTATAAGCAGCTTTTCTCTGTGTTAGTGATGTGATCAATCGTATAACGTTGTTCTGTGACACGTCCGTAGTGCTAGTGAGTTAGTGAGTTCAGTTAGCGGTAAATATAGATATGAACGCAAACTATGCCATTATTGGACTTGATAAAAATAACTGTCCCATAAATATCAGTAATGATTACTAATTCTATTACTCTATTACTATACGTCAGCGGCTCTTAAACCTTTTTTTTTAATTGGAAACTTTATCATTTAACTGTTTTGAAATACAATCTTTAACATATAGTTAAATAATAATAGTTAATAAGTAATACGTGATATAATAGTTTTTTTTTAGTTTAGTTAGTTACGTGATATAATTTGACGACCTCTAATGGTTTAGCACACCGCATCGTAAATACATACATATTGTACATAGAAAACACCCAGACCGACACATACAATCATGCTCATGAATACAAATGTTTGCACCGCACGAGGAATCGAACCCGCGACCATCGGTTTTAACCCTGATTAACACAGCGCCATCAAATGTGGCACTTGATGGCGCTGTTAATCCAGGGTAAAAACAATATAATCTTATGCATTCAGTGAAACTGTTAATTTGAATTATTAACCGGGTCTTAACACGAATAATTTTATGGCAAATAAAAAGGTATTTACCTCTCTCGATGTTTCGCCTAGAGAGTGGTAAATACCTTTATTTGCCATAAAATTATTCGTGTTAAGACCCGGTTAATAATTTAAATAATGTATATTAAATACGAAAGTTTAAAATTAACTGTTAATTTGAAATTACAAACAGACAGATTTTATTTATTTGTGTAGATAACTAGTGTGAGAGGCTTTTTTTTTTTTTCGGACTACTCTAATGCTGTTGGCCGTAGCTGGCCTTTACAGCTTCACCGGACGTTATGGGGCGAGTGCAGATGGCACTCCAAACCCGCGGAAGGACTTATGGAGCGGCTGAAGGCCAACTCCTGCCCGACGGATACGACTTTAGTCTGAGGGCACCACTAGGGGTTCGAACCTCGGCTCAGGCCGTCGTAATTTCGATCCCCGTTTGAATTGGACGGGGGATCGATCGGAGGGGCGTCCGGGGGCGCCGGTGTGGAGCGCCCGGGCGCGCGCAGGCGCCCGGTTGAATCCGCGATATTGTGTGTTTGAGGTCGTCGTGTCTTCGCCGGCGAGGACGGTGTCGTGTGTGTGTGTAAAAGTGTGGTCGGGGTGGAACGGGTGGGCCCGTGGGGAGGTTACCTGCCGTTATGGGGTCGTCGGGGTCAATGAGAACGTGCCTCGGGCGACGTTGTCGCATATGTCGGATATTGTGTGAGAGGCTGCCGAGCGTGCCCTTCAGCTTCAGTTACAATACAATACAAACGTACACTTCAAATATAATTGGTGTAACCTTGGCAGTAACTGATTTACGATCTAACTTTTTATAGTGCGCCACCTACCTTCCCCTTACCCAATGCTTCTATCTCCCAGGTTGTCTGTAAGAGATTGCTTTAAGCGATAAGGCCGCCTTTTGTTTGCATATCCTTCTTTTTTTATTTCCTATTTGTAATTATTTGTTTCTTTTATGCACAATAAATAGTTGTATTATTATTATTATTACGGTTCAGTATTCAGTATGCACATTATATATTTGACTAGCTGTTCCTGCGACTTCGACCGCGTGGAATATAACTTTATTTTTCTAAAATAAAAGTAGCCTAAGTTACTCCTTATTACATCAGCTACCTGCCAAGAAAAGTCCCATCTGCCTAAAAGACGCCCGTCGAAATTGGTCCAGCCATTTCAGAGATTAACCGGAACAAACAGACAGACAGACAAAAATTGTAAAAAACGTTATTTTGGTATGTATCGTATTTATATTCACATACATGTAGTAAAAAACGGTTATTTCAATATTACAAACAGACACTCCAATTTTATTTATATGTATAGATCTACCTGCTGACCCCAAGTACTCCGTTCCGCCTAAAAATGAAATATGTCAAAGGTTTTTTTAAGTTAATTTACGCAATACATTTCTGAACGTACCCTGTTCGACAGGTATCAGCAGTTTGTATGGGAACATAAAATTGTTGTTTTAACTATTTTACATGCAATTTCTTCATATTTTATCACCGTTTAAACATTCCCTGGGCCTCCACGAGTATTTTAAGAAGAAAATTAACCAAATCGGTTCAGCCGTTCTTGAATTTTAGCGAGACTAACGAACAGCAATTCATTTTTATATATAGATTTCGGAGTTTAAATAGCGTAGTCAACCACGCTACAATTGCTCAAATAATTGTCTTTGAAATCAAAATTGAAGTGAAGTCGTCATGTGTGGGAAACCAATTCCAACACAATAACCAATCGGATCCACCAATATCAATTTCGATGATGCTATTTAGATGGAAATTTAAATAATACAGGATGTTCACGAATTATATATATTTATATATACTAGATGTACACGCCACTTTGTCTTACTTCGTCTGCGTGAAATTTTATTTTATTTATTTTAAATAAAAGTAGCCTAAGTTACTCCTTATTACATCAGCTACCTGCCAATAAAAGTCTCGTCAAAATCGGTCCACCCATTTCAGAGATTACCCGAAACAAACAGACAGACAGACAAAAATAGTACAAAATGTTATTTTGATGTACTGTATTTACATTCATATGGATATAGTAAAAACCGATTATTTCAATATAACAGACATTCCAATTTTATTTATATGTATGTTGCGATTGTCCGTATATCCGGAACCAATTGGCTCCGAAGGCCGCGATTATATTAGATCTGGATTATGGACAAACAAAATGACAACTTGATCATTTACGGCCACGGACCGTGTAATTGAGAGAGCTGATACTAATTTTGGTATGTCATTTGTTTGCGGTCATTTATTTTAAATTTGTAAATATTTTTAAAATCACTAGTATCCTGACGACTTAGGCGTAATGCCGGTTGATCAGGGAGAGAAACACCTCAATGCCTACAATATTCACAATTACCTATCTCTTATTTGTTCTTATTATAATATCAACACTTTCATCCCAAAACTCCCGCTGCTTACGTTCAATCCGTCATCCACTTGTCAATGTCACATAGATTACTTTGGCTCTGGCCTCTGACGTTCCGTTTCAGGTTACATGATTATTGACTTTACCATTTTTAATAAATGGTGCGTCACACGATAGTTAACAATATCTATATATATGACTTTTTAAACTGTGCACTAGAGCGAGTTATTGGCTATTTAGAATAGAATAGATAATTTTTTTCGTAAATACATACATAATATACATAGAAAACACCCAGACCGATACAAACAATCATACTCATGTATACAAATGTTTGTACCGGATGAGAAATCGAACCCGCATCCATCGGTTAGTAAAGCGGTGTGCTAGACCGCTAGACCACTGAAGTCGTAAAAATAATATATATATACGTATGAAAATATACAAAAATACGATGTAGATAGATGATGTGTTTCTCACACCTGACCAACCGGCATTTCATCTAAATCGCCAGGATACTATTAAAATCACTAGTATCCCTGACGATTTAGATGAAATGCCCGGTTGGTCAGGGTAATACATCATCATCTGCTTCTTCCTTATCCCATTTATTTGTGGTCGTCGTAATATGTTTTTCGCTTCCATTTATCCCTGTTCGCAGTCATCGCGTTATTTACTTTCTTTCTTATCATATCATCTTTCACACAGTCCATCCTTCTCTTTTTCGGTCTTCCTCTGCCCTTATAACCATCCACATTCATATGTAACACCTTTCTTAAAATATTATCCTCATAGGGAGAGAAACACCTCAATGCCTACAATATTCACAATTACCTATCTCTTATTTGTTTTTTTATAATAATACTAGCTGTCCCGGCAAACGTTGTTTGCCTTAATAAAAAAAGAAAATTAGGGTTGGACCACCCCTAACATTTAGGGGGATGAAAAATAGATGTTGGCCGATTCTCAGACCTACTCAATACGCTCACAAAATTTCATGAGAATCGGTCAAGCCGTTTCGGAGGGGTATGGGAACGAAAACTGTGACACGAGAATTTTATATATAAGATAAACACTACAACTTTTTCGCTCCAAAACTCCCGCTGCCTCCGTTCAATCATCCATCGTTCTACCTGTCAATGTCACACAGATTATTATTATTTTTTTGGTTCGGTTTTTCCCTTTATAGGGAAAGGCAAAAGGACTCAGCCCATACAGCCATACACAGATTACTTCGGCTCTGGCCTCTGACGTTCCGTTTCAGGTTACATGATATTTGACTTTACCATTTTGAATTAATGGTGCGTCACACGATAGTTAACAATACCCATATAAATTCAACTACATATAATAAATATTCATATGATCTCCCTCTCTCTCTCTCATCTTGATAGTAGTTTGGCTGAGTACTATTAAAGAAATTTAAAATAAATAACTATGTTACTAACAATTCTCTATAATCAATGTTAAGTTTACTCACAGTAAAATCCAATATTTATTTAAAAGAGCAACACACAAGTTTCTTGCTTATTCTTCTTGTGATGAATCTGCATTCCGAATGAGCGGTAGAATAAAAAAGTCATATATTAGGATTTATTTGAGAAAACCTCGGCAGGTAGTTCATTCCACAATCTAAGTGTACGCGGGAGGAAGCTCCTCTGAAACCGAGACCACTTAGGTTCCAGCGTGTGGGGATGAATTCCCTGTCGATGGCGAGGAAAACCGGGTGAGTTACCACAGTTAGTTTATTACAAAATAGGGAAAATATTAAAAATGTCAAGAATATTATAGTGTAATCATGAAAGCTATGTGCTATTTGGAAAGGCGAGGGTCGTGATTGTACCTGACACCACTCGCCCATTAACCCACTGGCGGGTTTATTGTTCAGCTCCCCGGCCTGCTGCTGTCAGCCGCGCCGGGAGACTGCCCGGTGTGACGTCACTCTACACAACTAACCACATTGGTGACCCAATTTTGACATCCTCGATGGGCACACTTTTTCTGAAGGTCGCGGGTTCGATCCTCGCACGGCACAAACATTTATATTATTTATAGTCTGGATATTTTCTATGTATGTTTTTTTTATGGATGATAATGGAATGGAGCACACACAGCACAATGCGAAAGTAACTCTGACTGTCTGTCTCGCTTTCACGCGGAAACCACTGAACCGATTTCAATAAAATTTGATACACAGATAGTCTAGACTCTGACAAAGGACATATGCTAATTTCTAATGCGAAAAAGTGTTGTAAAGTTGAAAGGTGGTTTTTTTTTAATGAATGATAATGGAATGGTGCACCTGTCTGCGCTAACGTATACGCTGGCGGGGCACAGTGGAGGACGATAAGATGAGCATGAGGTCAGGTCAGTTTTGAATTTAAAATGTTTGTTGAATTTGAATTTGATGAAGTATCTAAACTGACGAGTAGAGTTCTGATAGATAGACAGATATTAACTTTATTTTTATGTCTTATTTTGTCACTTTTATTCTATCTGTAGATATTGGTGTACTACGGAACTCGTATCTGCGTGTGTGCGATGCGCTGTTGGTCGTGAGTTTTTTAATTTAAACCCAATGTGTATTGTCGAGATCCATGTCTTCCGCGTTTCATGGCCACGCGGCGTCATATCTTATTTGAGTGTACTTTAATTTGTCACTCATGAACTCATGGTTTAACGAAGGATAATATCTGATTTGTATACATCTATACATATAAAATTTCCGAAAATAAATAAATAAAATTGGAGTATCTGTTTGTAATATTGAAATAACCGTTTTTTACTACATGCATATGAATATAAATACGGTACATACACCAAGAATTTATCGTGATGGTTTCCAGGGGGAAAGAACGGCGTGGAAGTCAACCTAAAATAGTATGTAGCAATAAGATCATCAGTCCACATTACTAACAATCCCCATTAATTCAGACTACGTGGCCCATATTATAAAAATTCAAAAGGTCTCTATGGTCACGGCACTGCGACATCTGCCCCGGTAGCGCTGATACACCACACCCTTCGGCCTGTAGTCCTCTCTCATGAAGGAGTATAATATCCCATCAAAAACATAAATGTGAAATAATAGCCAAGTTCAATATATGACGATATATGCCTTGATTGTTGACTTCAACGACAAAAGAAGTGAGTACTAAATGGATGCCAAGTTCAATAGTCAGTCCTGAAATTTATATATAACAGTATAAAATATCATTTCTTCTTATAACTTAGGATAATATATTGCAGCCTAAGGTCTGACTTGGCTAGTTCTTATATACCAATTATAACTTTCGATGGCTAATTACTACTAATAATAAAATAGGAATCGACAATTAACAGGTTTAGAACTTGCGCTACAATACATTTTTGAACCAAATTTGACACGTTTATGTGAGAGATTTTGAGTTATGAGGAGGTCAAAAGTGGCTCCAAATGGTTCGTGTAATATTACACACGGTGTTGCTCGCCAATTCTCTTACTCGAACTTAGCTTTGACACGCTACCGCGTGTGATAGTTTATAGAAACAATAAACTATAATTATTTTTATTATGTTTAACTACAGTACATACAACATATAACATATCAAACATCATGACTAATGAATTTTCCAATGACTAGACAACAATTGCTTTGTGGAAATTGATTACGTATAATAATAATACAACGTATCGTATTATTACGACAGCCTCAGCGGTTTAGTAGACAGCCTTACTTCCGATGGTCGCGGGTTCGATTCCTCGGTACAAACATTTGTATCCATGTTTGTACCGAGTGATTGTTTGTATAGTTGTAGTTATATATATACCTGGGTGTTTCTTATATTATGTATGTATTTACAAAAAAACTATAATTATATCAGTTGTCTAAAACTGCAGACAACTTACAAAGTTTGTAAAAAATAGTAACATATTTTTTGTGTTCGCACGATTTGAACTGACGACCTTTTGAGTGTAGGTCGGAGTTTACCACTCCGACTTACACTAAGCATAGAATAAAATAGGAAATTCTTTACTCAAATAAACTAAAATTTTACCACTTTTGAGTAGACATACTTATTTATTTAAATCAACCGCTCATTCAAAATTCTACTAATCACAAGAAGAACGAGCAAGAAACTTGCGTGTTGCTCTTTATACAATTGTTGTAACTACATTTTTAAAGTACTAAATACAAATTAATTCACTGGAGTCAAAATATTAAATACACAATTAGTAGTGATTAGAGCAGACCAGTCCAAATAATTGTTGTAACTTAACATTCTTAAGTTACAATGTCTGAATACAAACTACCAACTAGCACTAATTTATAAGAGTCAAAAATACACAATCAACTTGATCACAATAAGTCTAATGTTAAGCATCCATAAATTAGTTTATTAGCATACAACGTTATAATTTGTTTATCTCATTGCTTTCTTGATTCAATTATTTTAAAAATATGAAAGCGTAGCGGGGTTTTGTATTAATTGCCGCATGCATTCTTATGTGAAATGAATACTATAAACATCAGATGGCAATTGTGAGTAGCTATGACGTGGTCTGGTGTTTTGAGTAGTCATGCTCACTAAAATGTCCAGACTTGTGGCGGCGTGGTGGGCCGGGTCATTGGGCTCCCTAAAATATGGTCGAACGCAGTGGTGGCTGGCTCATCCGTCATAGTCGTGAACGGGTGCTGCTTGTGTGGACTGGTCTGCTCTAATCACTATGACTTATTTTCTCTTATTAATTGTTTAACCAGTTGTTGTATATTGAATGTTTTTTCTATTTTATTATTTCATTGAATTAGTGCTAATCGGTGGTTTGTATTCACACTCTTAAACTTAAATTGTAAGTAAGAATAAATTATTTAACACACAAGTTTCTTGCTTGTTCTTCTTGTGATGAGACAGCATTCCGAATGAGCGGTAGATTTAAAAAAAAAAAATGTTATGACTATTCAAAAGTGCTTCAATGTAAGTTTATTTGAATAAATGATTTTCTATTCTATTCTATTCTATTAAATTACCAAAATAAGCTCAAGTTATCGAAATCCCTGAGATAATTAGCAAAAATGAGTCAATTACAAAAGTACAGAATGGCCTCGCATTCAAGGTAAAACACAATACAATACACTTTTTGTGGCCGCAAATGGCTAGACATTTTTTTTATGGATGATAATGGAATGGTGCACCCGCCTGCGCTAACAGTTTACACTGTTGGGTCACCAGTGGAGGATGATAAGATGTGGTGGGCCGGGTCATTGGGCTCCCTAAAATATGGTCGAGCGCAGTGATGGCTGGCTCATCCGTCATACTCATGAACGATGTCTGCTCTTATCACTATGACTGATTTAATCTTTATTTTTTATATTTGAGCCTAAATAAATTAGCTTAGTGCTGGTTGGTAGTTTGTATTCACACGTTTCGACTTGTAAAATGTGAACTTATAAGGATTGTTTAAAAGAGCAACACACAAGTTTCTTGCTTATTCTTCTTGTGATGAGACAGCTTTCCGAATAAGCGGTAGATTTAAAAAAATGTTGATTATTCAAAAGTGCTTAAATTAAGTTTATTTGAATAAATGATTTTCTATTCTATTCTATGAACATGATCAGTTAGCTCATCGT
This sequence comes from Achroia grisella, assembly GCF_030625045.1. Lineage (NCBI taxonomy): Eukaryota > Metazoa > Arthropoda > Insecta > Lepidoptera > Pyralidae > Achroia > Achroia grisella. Next base: position 5,631 of record NW_026712980.1, on the reverse strand, counting down.
GACAAATTGAAAAATTAATATTTCCGAAGATATTGACATATTGTAAATTAAATAATGTAAATTTAATATTTTAATGGGTGAAAACTGTGATCGGTACAGCCTAAGATTTGAAACAGTCATGCTCGCTGTAAAGTTCAAACTTGTGGCGGCGTGGTGGGCCGGGTCGATGTGCTCCCTCAAATATGGTTGAGTACAATGATGGCTGGCTCATACGTCATACTCGTGAACGGGTGCTGCTTGTGGGGACTGGTCTGTTGGAAGGTGAACACTGATTAAATTTTTTGTTCTTTGCGATAGCATATGCTGTCACTCTATTCTCCCAAATTTGAATTTTAATAACTAAACATGTTCCACTATTATTTGAAAAAAAAATACGAGCTGAGTTTCTTGTCAGTTCTTCTCATCTCGATATCATTCCGAACTGACGGTAGATTTGACATATCATAAGAGTCTGTAATAGACCTACATGAATAATGATATTTTGAATTTGAATATTACAAATTTAAAATGCAGGAACGTAGCGATGCGGTGGTACCGGCCGGCCGGCGACGCTAAACAAATCACCTCAGGCCGTCGTAACATCGATCCCCGTTGAATTGGACGGGGGATCGATCGGAGGGGTATTTCATTAGACAATACAAACATACTGTCTAATGACAAAAATGCTGTAAACATTATTTATAAGGACATTTCGTAGTAGGTAGGTATACCCTTCCGATCGATCCTCGATCGGCCTGAGCAGTTTTGTTTAGCGCCGTCGGCCGGTACCACCGCATCGCTACGTTGTTACGATGTTACGACGGCCTGAGCCGAGGTTCGAACCTAGTGGTGCCCTCAGACTAAAGTCGGAGTTGGCCTTCAGCCGCTCCAGAAGTCCTTGAAGAGTGCCATCTGCACTCGCCCCCTATCGTCCGGTGAAGCTGTAAAGGCCAGCTGCGGACAACAGCGTTAGAGTAGTTTGAAAAAAAAGGTAGGTAGTTAATTTAGTAACAGCATTGCACCCATGTGATGTCGGGGCGGGGCGCATGTTATAAATAAAATACTATACCTTCTAGAAATTCAAACTAAAGATTTTGTTTTACGATGGATGATAATTGTACGGTACACCCCCTGCGCAACGGTATACACTTGGCAGTAGTGGAAAGTGATAAGATTAACACGAGGTCAGGTCAGTTAGCCCATCGTGATAAATTCAGCAGGAATTTATCACGATGGTGTCCAGGGGGAACCGCGTGGAGGTCAACCTGACATGGTACATTGCTAGCAATAGGCTTATTAGTCCACATTACTAACAATCACCTTTCCTATATGTAGTTAAAGATGCTCTCTTATAGTTATTGTATTACAAACAGTGTAACTGAAATCTGTGTATATATGTCTTTTGTTCTGGCAGTATATAATTTTTTTTCTTTTTTTTTTTATTTATTAGGTCACCAACAAGGTTTACGCCGACACAATTACATTGTATATAATACATTGTAGTCTATTTATTATACTAAGCGCAACCTTAATTATACGCAACTACGACATATATGTAACAAATTTGCGCTTACAATTAACAATTACCAAAACATAAAAAAACAAATTAAATTCTACCTAAAAAAAAACATGTACTGATTCAACTAGAACTTATAATACTATTGAGATATCTGCGGAATTTGCAAATTATTATTATTATATATATTAATTATAAGAATATTTATGTATTGCCAGACTCCAGCCAATTTAAAATTATTTACGGCACGTACAAATAAATTAAAAAAATCGTTATTTATATAATTATTCATATTGTACATATCATTTCCGTTTCAGTAATATATCCGCAATTTATTTTAATATATAATATACTAGCTGTGCCCGCGAATTCGTCCGCGTGTTATAGTGGCCTTGATCAAATAAAGAAAAAATATTAAATAACCTAAACCAAAATGCTACAAAAAAGTGTCACCGAAAATCGACACACGCACGGAAAATCAACATTTTTGCTAGCTAGAACTAGAACTATTTTCCATACAAACTTTGATCTCCCCTTTCAGCCTCTTACAACCCTTATTTCGCATTATAAAGTAGCCTATGTCCTTTCTCAGGGTCTAATCTATGTGTGTACCAAATTTCATTTAAATCGGTTTAGTAGTTTTGGCGTGAAATCGAGACAGACAGACAGAGTTACTTTCGCATTTATAATAGTAAGGAGTAAGGATTTATACGAATACTAATTTTATATAATTACTAGCAGACTCGGCCACGCGTTGTGGCTAAGGTTCTTGAATAAAATAACATTGCGACTATAAATTGCGATGTAAGCTATCCTATCTTTCAAGTCGGTGCAAATCAAATTTGCAATCGATTCAGTAGTTTAGGAGTCCATCGCGGACAAACAATGTGATACGTAATCTATACATAACTCAAAGGTGACTAACGTAGTGATCTATCAACGCACAGCCCAAACCACTGGACGCATCGGGCTGAAATTTGGCATGCAGGCAGATGTTATGACGTAGGCATCCGCTAAGAAAGGATTTTTATTAATTCTACCCCCAAGGGGATAAAATAGGGGATGAAATTTTGTATGAAACTTTATCAATTTTAAACCGATCGGACTGAGACTATGCATGCATAAAGTTACTATGACATAGGCATCCTATGAGAAAAAGCCGCGGTCAAAAACTAGTTTTTATATATAAATTTTACAATACTTATAATATATAATCTTTTAGAAAAAAAATATAATTTATGTACATTATTATAATATCACTGTGTTTAATAACTGGAAATATATTCAGATATATTATATAGATTGTAATCAGTTAAAAATACTGTACGTAGGTATAATAAGTAGGTAAATACAGTTTTTTATGATTTAAACCACGTAATTATTTTCCATTATTCAAATAACATACCATTAAATAAAAATATAGTTATTTTATATAAAATTAAATATGATATTACGTATATTTGGAAATTAAATACAGAAGAAATATTTTTTTAAAAACAAATTTGATTTGAACACTTTTGAGTAGTAGGTAGGTATAGTTTACATATTTGTAGTAGAATGTACAAATGTTTGCGAGGAATCGAATCCGCGATCATCGTAAGTAAAGCAGTGTGCCGTTAGATAAGACACAAAACGAGAAATAAATAATAATATAAGTTTGTCAATAAACAAGCATATGGCTAAACTAGGCCTATGCACGACAAGTATCTGCAGATTCTGCCAAACTGAAGAGGAAACGCCGCTTCACATCCTATGTGGTTGTAGCCCATACATGCATGAACGAAATATCTCCTTTGGAAAGTTTACACTCTTTCCCGAGGAGATAAAAACTCCTGAAGATAAACGCTCCTAAGAATATCCTTCAATTCTTGTCTTTCTCGGGTTTAGGTAGCGAAATTTGAAAATGTATTTTGAAATAATAGATCTATGTAGGTCGCAGTGCACAGGTGCTACATCTGACAATAAGCCCAAACAAGCCAATTAAAAAAAAAAGTAGGTTGTCAATATGAGCCTCAGCTGTTGCTGATATAAGTACAACCGCTGGTTACCTATTTTACCTCACCTAGGAACGTGTCTCATTTTTAACCAGCCTTAATACAGTCCTTCCTTCCGTAACAACAACTAACGGTATATAAAAACAGAACGTCAAAATATAAAATTCAAATATATATAAAAAACATAAAAACTATCAAAAAGGTTGCCATCGGCAGCAAACACCTGTGTCTTTTTTGTTCGTATGTCATTTTGTACGTTCTTCTCTTAGTTTATACATATAAATTTATTATATTTAAAATAACAAACAGAATATATATTAAATTTCTACCAAGACCATCAAACAAAAGAAAGAAGGACTTTCTTTCTCGGTAACGAAAAAGATCGTAAGTAATAATTATGAATTTAATTTCATTCAAAAAAATGTTATGACTATTCAAAAGTGCTTCAATGTAAGTTTATTTGAATAAATGATTTTCTATTCTTTTTCTATTCTATTCTATTCTGTTTTCCGAAATATCTTATACCTAAACGTAAGCAATATCCGAAATTCTTTAAAAGTGATGTCACTGCCAACAAATTGCATCATAAATCATTCATTTTATAGACATCTAGACTACAAATAAATAAAATTGGAGTGCCTGTTTGTAATATTGAAATAACCGTTTTTTACTACACGCATATGAATATAAATACGGTACATACACCAAAATAACATTTATTACAATTTTTGTCTATCTGTCTGTCTGTTTGTTCCGGCTAATCTCTGAAATGGCCGGACTGATTTCGACGGGACTTTTTTTGGCAGGTAGCTGATAGAATAGAATACAATAGAAAATCATTTATTTAAATAAACTTACATTGAAGCACTTTTGAATAGTCATTACATTTTTTAATCTACCGCTCGTTCGGAAAGCTGTCTCATCACAAGAAGAACGAGCAAGAAACTTGCGTGTTGCTCTTTTAAATAATTTTATTATTACTTTACAATTTTAAGTTTAAGTGTGTGAATACAAACCACCAATTAGCACTAATTCAATTAAATACTCAAATGGAAAAAATATTGAATATATAACCAACTGGTTAAACAATTAATAAGAGGAAATCAGTCATAGTGATTAGAGCAGACCGGTCCCTACAAGCAGCACCCGTTCACAAATTATGACGGATGAGGCAGCCATCACTGCGCTCGACGACCATATTTTAGAGGCAATTGACCCGGCCCACCACGCCGCCATAAGTCTGGACATTTTAGTGAGCATGACTACTCAAAACACTAGACTACGTCAAAGCTACTTACAATTGCCATCTGATAGTTATAGTATTCACATTTTACATAAGAATGCATGCGGCAATCAATACGCTTTCATATTTCTAAAATCAATCAATTAAATCAAGAAAGCAATGAGAAATTAAATTAAATGATGTAATAAGGTAAATAAAGTTAAATTCCACGCGGGCGAAGTCGCGGGTACAGCTAGTTAGCAATAAAAAAATTGTAGTAACGTGTAACAGATTAAAAATTTACAACATTGCAATAAATAATCTTTGGCGTATATTTAAAATGTTACCACACAGCCAAAATGCACGTCGATTCGTGAGCAAGGACGCACTGTGGGAAAACGTATGTAACGTCAAAGTCACGCAACTGACTAGTTGTAATTACGAACTACAATCGCCGGCGGGCAACGAATTCGATGCCAAGGTACCGTGATAACGTGATATCATTTGTGCTGTTCATCGACATAAGCGACAGAGGTAGCAATTCTGCCCAAATCGGAGGGAAGGGCGTTATAGAATGGGTGAAAGAGTGTTAGTGTACTATGTTTTTCAATACACTTGATTTTAAATAAACTTAACCTTAACTTGTGATGCTCGCTGTTGCTTTTCCCGCCGTTTTTATTTTTTTAAATCATCGCGCTGCTTACTGGCTGGAGCCGCAAGGCGCATGTTGAAACTCGCGTTAATTTATCCCCTTAGAATTTATCAAAGATAAATTCCACCCGTAAGGGGATAAATTCTAAAAAAGCGATCGGTTTAAAATTGACATTTCATACAGACTTTCATCCCTTATTTTATCCCCTTGGGGGGTATTAGAATTAATCAAAATCTTTCCTTAGCGGATGCCTGCGTCTTATCATGTA